>NC_137113.1:3888534-3898534 GCF_949357685.1 Gobio gobio | reverse complement strand
TCATTATACACATTTGTGTCCTGATATTTCACAAAAATATGCCCACACACTCTCACACTTTCAAACATACACACTCACACATAGACACTCTCCCTCACACACACACACACACACACACACACACACACACACTCTCACACTTTCAAACGCACAAACTCACACATAGACACTCTCGCTTTCACACACACTCTCTCCCTCACACACACCCTCACACTTTCAAACACACACACTCACACATAGACACTCTCGCTCTCACACACACTCTCCTTCACACACACACTCACACCCTCACACTTTCAAACACTCTCCCTCACACACACTCACATACACTCACACAGTCTCTCATACACACTCACACTCTCTCACACACTCACACTCTCTCTCACATACACTCACACACTCTCTTATACACTCACACTCTCTCTCACACACTCACACACTCTCTCATACACTCACACACTCTCTCACACACTCACACACTCTCATACACTCACACACTCTCTCATACACTCACACTCTCTCTCACACACTCACACTCTCTCTCTCACACACACACTCAAACACACACATACACTCACACACTCTCTCACACACACACACACACACACCCTCACACTTTCAAACACTCACACACACTCTCTCTCACACACACACTCACTCTCTCTCACATACACTCACACACTCTCTCTCACACACACACTCACTCTCACATACACTCACTCACACTTTCAAACACTCTCCCTCACTCACACACTCACTCACACACACACTCTCTCACACACTCTCTCCCTCACACACACACACACACTCTCTCACATACACTCACACACTCTCCCTCACACACACACTCACTCACATACTCACACACTCTCTCACACTCTCACACTCTCTCTTACACACTCACACTCTCTCACATACACTTACACACACAGACACACACTCACACACACACTCTCTCACACACACAGACTCTCTCACACACACACTCACACACACCCTCACACTTTCAAACACACACACTCACACAAGACACTCTCCCTCACACACACACTCACACAAGACACTCTCCCTCACACACACACTCACTCACACACTCACACTCTCTCTTACACACTCACACTCTCTCTCACATACACTTACACACAGACACACACTCACACACACACTCTCTCACACACACAGACTCTCACACACAAACTCTCTCACCCACACACACACACACACTCTCTCTCTCTCTTTCTCTCACTCTTTTATTTAACTAATGTTAACTAAATGTTAATTCAATATAAAGTTAATTTAAGTAGGAGCAAGTAAAAGTATTTTAGTATAATTGTCCAAACATCACGTCATCATGGTCGTGTGTGTGTGTGTGTGTGTCAGGGTTTTAATGAGGGTCTGGAGGAGCTGTGTAAGATCCAGAAGGGCTGGGCGGTTCCTGATAAAGAGCAGCGTGACGCCATCAGACAGGCTCAGAGGAGAGTGGTGTCCGACGCGTATAAAGCCTTCCTCCAGCGGTGAGGGATGTTCATATCTCATGTGTGATGTGCAGATGTGCAGTCGGCTCCTGTTTATATGATAATTTTTGCTTTTACAGATGCGCAAACATTTCCTTCACCAAAAACCCTGAGAAATACCACCGGTACGCCCCGGAGCAGGTGGAGGAGATGATTGACAAGCTCTTTGACACTTCGGCCTAGGCCACGCCCACGCCTTCACCATAGCAACAGAGTCTCTGGCTTCCCTTGGTGACAAACATGCCCCTGTAAGAGCGTCTGCTTCACACACGACTCGACTGAACGCCATTGTTCGCTTTTTGCTTGTTTTTTGTATAAATGTATTTATGTAAATGTTTTTTGGGGATTTAACTGCAATAAATAAATAGAATTCACTCCTGAAACCTCTTCAGCTTTCTTCAATTCAATATCTTGCATTTATGAGACCATAGCTGGGAAATATGAATTTGTTTAAAAAATAGTTTTTTTAATTATTATTATTATTTTCAATATTATTATTATTATTATTATATTTTACTATGTGTATGTGTGTATATATATATATATACACACACACACACACACACACACACACACACACACACACACACACACACACACACACACACACACATATACATATATATATATATATATATAGTACACACATATTGTAATTTATATATATGTATGTGTATGTGTGTATATGTATATGTATATATATATATATATATATATATATATATATATATATATATATATATATATATATATATATATATATATATATATATATATATATATATACAAATTTTTTAAAATGATTGTTTTCATTATTTTCATTAATATATATTTTTACTTTTTAATAAGTAAAATATATATTTGAATTACTTTAAAAATATTTTTATTATTATTAATAATTAAATATTATTTTATTATATATACTAACCACTTTTTAATAATTAATATATATTATACTTTTTAATATATACTGTGTATGTGTGTGTGTATATATATATATATATATATATATATATATATATATATATATATATATATATATATATATATATATACTTTATTATTATATTTTATTTGAATATTTAAAAACAATTAAATTGAATTAAAAATAATCATTAAAAAAATATTATATATTTGTACCTTTTACTACGTTTATTATTTTCATCATATATTAAATTGTTTTGTTTTTAATAACATAAATATTGCAGTATATATTTGAATTAAAAATATTGTTTATAATTATTTTCATTATATATTTTTATATGAAAATAATTTAAATATAGATTTTGTTTTAAAATAGTTATTACATATATTTATTGTTATTATATATTTATATATATATATTTGTATTCATTCGTTTTTATTAAATTGTGTATATATATACTGTACATATATAATTCATTCGTTTAAAATATTTTATCAAATATTTATTTGAATCACTTTAAAAATATGGTTTATAATGATTAGTTTCATTATCATTATACATCATTTTTACTTTTTGATCAAATATATATATATATATATTATTATTATATATATTATTATTTATTTTGAATTTCTTTGTTTAAAAAAATAGTTATATTGTATTATTATATTTTTGTATTAATTAAAATGCATACACACAGTCCACTGTGTGTGTGTGTGTGTGTGTGTGTGTGTGTGTGTGTGTGTGTGTGTGTGTGTGTGTGTGTGTGTGTGTGTGTGTGTGTGTGTGTGTGTGTGTGTGTGTGTGGTGTCATGTAAAGGTCAATCTCAGGTGAACAGGTTCCACTAACGCTGATCAAAACACAATGGCTGTTGTCATGCAGAAATCTTCAGATGAATTGTGTGTGTGTGTGTGTGTGTAGCGTCCGTCAGAGATGAGGAACATCCGCTCAGTCAGTCGGGTGTGGAGCTCCATTTTTAACCGTCACGTTCTCAAAAGCCTTTAATCACTGACCTAAAATCAGCTCTGAGTCTGAATCAGTGTGTGTGAGGCGCTGGAGGACACACACTGACTCACATCTGGACATTCCCACACATCATGAGTGATCCAGCAACTCCTACAGCGATTACTCACTCAATGCTCTTCATCCCCGGGGAAACGGACGCCTCATGGCATGCAGGACCAATGTGGCCCGTCGAGTGTGTGTGCACAGCTGGATGTGTGTGAAGCTGATTGGAGCGGTGGCCCACTGGTTCCTCCAGCGCTGATGTCAGCGTCATTGTTTGGGAGAAGATGCCGGATCTGATTACTGGGAAAACAGCCGTTGTTGGCATATATTCTCATACGTATCATATTTAATACTTCAGGCCTATGGAGCTCATACTCAAAGAGCAAAACAACACCTTCGTTTTATTCAGAGGCCCAAAAATATGAAATGTGATTCAGATTTATATATTTAGTTATATGGCCAGATGATTGTAATGTAAATCAATAAAATACAGCAGATACTTACATAAAATTAATTTATTTTATTTTAATATGTTTATTATGTTGACAGTTTCAGATCATTTGCTCTGGGATATTTATTTTGTTTTATTTATTTTATTATTTATTCTATTTATTTTATTTGTTTTATTCATTTTATTATTTATTCTATTTATTTTGTTTTATTTATTTTATTATTTATTTAATTGATCTATTTTATTTTATTATTTATTATATTTATTTTGTTTTATTTTATTATTTATTCTATTTATTTTATTATTTATTCTTTTTATTTTATTTTGTTTTATTTATTTTATTATTTATTATATTTATTTTATTTTGTTTTATTTATGTTATTATTTATTTTATTTATCTATTTTATTATTTATTTTATTTTATTATTTATTCTATTTATTTTATATTGTTTTATTTTTTATCTATTTTATTATTTATTTTATTTTATTGTTTGTTCTATTTATTTTATTTTGTTTTATTTATTGTATTATTTATTCTATTTATTTTATTTTGTTTTATTTATTTTATTATTTATTCTATTTATTTTATTTTATTTATGTTATTATTTATTCTATTTATTTTATTTGTTTTATTCATTTTATTATTTATTCTATTTATTTTGTTTTATTTATTTTATTATTTATTTAATTGATCTATTTTATTTTATTATTTATTATATTTATTTTGTTTTATTTTATTATTTATTCTATTTATTTTATTATTTATTCTTTTTATTTTATTTTGTTTTATTTATTTTATTATTTATTCTATTTATTTTATTTTGTTTTATTTATGTTATTATTTATTTTATTTATCTATTTTATTATTTATTTTATTATTTATTCTATTTATTTTATATTGTTTTATTTTTTATCTATTTTATTATTTATTTTATTTTATTGTTTGTTCTATTTATTTTATTTTGTTTTATTTATTGTATTATTTATTCTATTTATTTTATTTTGTTTTATTTATTTTATTATTTATTCTATTTATTTTATTTTATTTATGTTATTATTTATTTTATTTATTTATCTATTTAATTATTTATTTTATTATTTATTCTGTTTATTTTATATTGTTTTATTAATTTTTTTATTTTTTATCTATTTTATTATTTATTTTATTTTATTATTTATTCTATTTATTTTATTTTGTTTTATTTATGTTATTATTTATTTTATTTATTTATCTATTTAATTATTTGTTTTATTATTTATTCTCTTTATTTTATATTGTTTTATTTATTTTTTTATTTTTTATCTATTTTATTATTTATTTTATTTTATTGTTTATTCTATTTATTTTGTTTTGTTTTATTTATTTTATAATTTATTGTTTTGTTTTGTTTTATTTATTTTATTTATCTGGGAAGATTAAACTGTGATGAGATGAGAACCGCAGATACTTACATAAAATGCATATAAATAATATTATTTTATTTTATTATTTTTATTTAATTTGGATATGTTTATTATGTTGACAGTTTCAGACCATTTGCCCTGGGATATTTAATTTATTTTATCTTATTATATTTTGTTTTTATTTTATATTATTTTTTTATTTAATTTTTTTATTTATTTTATGTAATAATCAATAATATGTCTATGTAAGATAATATTCAAAGTTCTAAATGTTTTTTATTATGTGTGTGTGTGTGTGTGTGTGTGTCTATATGTGTGTGTGTGTGTGTGTGTGTGTGTGTGTGTGTGTGTGTGTGTGTGTGTGTGTGTGTGTGTGTGTGTGTGTGTGTGTGTGTGTGTGTGTGTGTGTGTGTGTGTGTGTGTGTGTGTGTGTGTGTGTGTGTGTGTGTGTGTGTGTGTGTGTGTGTGTGTGTGTGTGTGTGTGTGTGTGTGTGTGTGTGTCTGTCTGTTTGTCTGTGTCTGTCTGTGTGTGTGTGTGTGTGTGTGTGTGTGTCTGTCTGTTTGTCTGTGTGTGTGTGTGTGTGTGTGTGTGTGTGTGTGTGTGTGTGTGTGTGTGTGTGTGTGTGTGTGTGTGTGTGTGTGTGTGTGTGTGTGTGTGTGTGTCTGTCTGTCTGTCTGTCTGTCTGTCTGTCTGTCTGTCTGTCTGTCTGTCTGTCTGTCTGTCTGTCTGTCTGTCTGTCTGTCTGTCTGTCTGTCTGTCTGTCTGTCTGTCTGTCTGTCTGTCTGTCTGTCTGTCTGTCTGTCTGTCTGTCTGTCTGTCTGTCTGTGTGTGTGTGTGTGTGTGTGTCCACACCCTTCAGTTCCTGCAGCCAATCAGAGCAGACGTGTCTCTATATAGGGAGTGTGTGCATGAGACGGATGCGGACACACACACTCCAGAGCTGCTCTGATCACACACACCGGTGAGTGAGTTTCTGCTCTAGACTTCACGCATGCGGCCGGGACATTAAACTGCTTTTCATATTCATAGAGACAAGATGATCTGTGCACTGTATGAGATATGAGGTCCATCATATTAGATCATATGCTTCATATAAAACTGTTTACAGTAAACTCTTGTAGGATCACCGGCTGCTTTTAATCAACGCTAAAGCAACACAACATTTATCATGAAATGTATTTGTCACTCTGCAGGATTTATTTCAGTTATTATTTAGTTTTATTTTATTATTTAGATATGTTGCATAGTTTCAGATCATTTGCTCTGGGATGATTATTTATTTTTACTATTTTATTTGATTTGGTTATTTTGTGTTATGTTATGTTGATAGTTCATTTGCTCTGGGAAGATTTTTGTTTTATTTATTTTATTTAGATATGTTTATTGTGTTAACAGTTTCAGATCATTTGCTCTGGGATATTTTATTGATTTTATTCTTTTTTTCTTTTTTTTCTTTTATTTATTTATCTTGTTTTAATTATTTTGTTTTGTTAATTGAATTGAATGTTTTAATTCTTTATTCATTTTATTTTATTATTATTTTTATTTAATCTTATTTTATTATAAATTTATATTATTGTATTTTTTTGTATTTATTTTATTTCTTGTCTTGTTTTAATTTATTTTATTTTATTTATTTAATATTTTATTTTGTTTTTTTATTGATTTATTTTATTCTTTTATTATTATTTATTTTGTTGTGTTTTGTTTCATTTTATTTGTTATTTGTTATTTTATTTGTTATTTATTAAAAAAGTGTCTTGTTTTAGTCAATTTAATTTAATTTAATGTATTTCTTTAATTTTTAATTTCATTTTTTATTAATTAATTTATTTTTTTATTTTACTATTTGATTTAGTTTTGTCTTGTTTTAATTTAATTTATTTATTATTTTGATAGATTGGATTATGTTGGGTCGAAGACTTTAGTTTAGTTATGATGTTATTTTGATATGTTGGATTATGTGGAATGGGGAGATTTTGATGAGAAATGTTTGCGTTTATATTTAAGATCTCTGACCTTTGACTGCAAGTTTGAGATCTTGTTGAGATGATGTGAGATTATGGGCTGTTTTTCTCAGACACATGTCGTCTGTGATGTTTCTCTCTCCGAGCTTTAATCCGCGCTCCGGGCCTGTTCTGTCTGATCCTGGATCTGTTTCCAGGAAAAGTGTGCATTTCTAAACGAAATCTCTGTGTTTCAGCGTCAGAAGAAATGTCCGGATTCTGCCGTCTGGTTCTAGCTTTAGCAGCGCTCACAGTGTGTGTAAGTGTGTGTGTGTAGTTCATACTCACTCAGTGTGTGTGTGTGTAGTTGATACTCACTCAGTGTGTTTGTGTAGTTCATACTCACTCAGTGTGTGTGTGTGTGTGTGTGTGTGTGTGTGTGTGTGTGTGTGTGTGTGTGTGTGTGTGTGTGTGTGTGTGTGTGTGTGTGTGTGTGTGTGTGTGTGTGTGTGTGTAGTTCATACTCACTCAGTGTGTTTGTGTAGTTGATACTCACTCAGTGTGTTTGTGTAGTTGATACTCACTCAGTGTGTTTGTGTAGTTGATACTCACTCAGTGTGTTTGTGTAGTTGATACTCACTCAGTGTGTTTGTGTAGTTCATACTCACTCAGTGTGTTTGTGTAGAGGATACTCACTCAGTGTGTTTGTGTAGTTCATACTCACTCAGTGTGTTTGTGTTGTTGATACTCACTCAGTGTGTTTGTGTAGTTCATACTCACTCAGTGTGTTTGTGTAGAGGATACTCACTCAGTGTGTTTGTGTAGTTCATACTCACTCAGTGTGTTTGTGTAGTTCATACTCACTCAGTGTGTTTGTGTAGTTCATACTCACTCAGTGTGTTTGTGTAGAGGATACTCACTCAGTGTGTTTGTGTAGTTGATACTCACTCAGTGTGTTTGTGTAGTTCATATTCACTCAGTGTGTTTGTGTAGTTCATACTCACTCAGTGTGTTTGTGTAGAGGATACTCACTCAGTGTGTTTGTGTAGTTCATACTCACTCAGTGTGTTTGTGTTGTTGATACTCACTCAGTGTGTTTGTGTAGTTCATACTCACTCAGTGTGTTTGTGTAGAGGATACTCACTCAGTGTGTTTGTGTAGTTCATACTCACTCAGTGTGTTTGTGTAGTTCATACTCACTCAGTGTGTTTGTGTAGTTCATACTCACTCAGTGTGTTTGTGTAGTTCATATTCACTCAGTGTGTTTGTGTAGTTCATACTCACTCAGTGTGTTTGTGTAGAGGATACTCACTCAGTGTGTTTGTGTAGTTCATACTCACTCAGTGTGTTTGTGTTGTTGATACTCACTCAGTGTGTTTGTGTAGTTCATACTCACTCAGTGTGTTTGTGTAGAGGATACTCACTCAGTGTGTTTGTGTAGTTCATACTCACTCAGTGTGTTTGTGTAGTTCATACTCACTCAGTGTGTTTGTGTAGTTCATACTCACTCAGTGTGTTTGTGTAGAGGATACTCACTCAGTGTGTTTGTGTAGTTCATACTCACTCAGTGTGTTTGTGTAGTTCATACTCACTCAGTGTGTTTGTGTAGAGGATACTCACTCAGTGTGTTTGTGTAGTTCATACTCACTCAGTGTGTGTGTGTGTGTGTGTGTGTGTGTGTGTGTGTGTGTGTGTGTGTGTGTGTGTGTGTGTGTGTGTGTGTGTGTGTGTGTAGTTGATACTCACTCAGTGTGTTTGTGTAGTTCATACTCACTCAGTGTGTTTGTGTAGTTGATACTCACTCAGTGTGTTTGTGTAGTTCATACTCACTCAGTGTGTTTGTGTAGTTCATACTCACTCAGTGTGTTTGTGTAGAGGATACTCACTCAGTGTGTTTGTGTAGTTCATACTCACTCAGTGTGTGTGTGTGTGTGTGTGTGTGTGTGTGTGTGTGTGTGTAGTTGATACTCACTCAGTGTGTTTGTGTAGTTCATACTCACTCAGTGTGTTTGTGTAGTTGATACTCACTCAGTGTGTTTGTGTAGTTTATACTCACTCAGTGTGTGTGTGTGTGTGTGTGTGTGTGTGTGTGTGTGTAGTTGATACTCACTCAGTGTGTTTGTGTAGTTCATACTCACTCAGTGTGTTTGTGTAGTTGATACTCACTCAGTGTGTTTGTGTATTTCATACTCACTCAGTGTGTGTGTGTGTGTGTGTGTGTGTGTGTGTGTAGTTGATACTCACTCAGTGTGTTTGTGTAGTTCATACTCACTCAGTGTGTTTGTGTAGTTTATACTCACTCAGTGTGTTTGTGTAGAGGATACTCACTCAGTGTGTTTGTGTAGTTCATACTCACTCAGTGTGTTTGTGTAGTTCATACTCACTCAGTGTGTGTGTGTGTGTGTGTGTGTGTGTGTGTGTGTGTGTGTGTGTGTGTGTGTGTGTGTGTGTGTGTGTGTGTGTGTGTGTGTGTGTGTGTGTGTGTGTGTGTGTGTGTGTGTGTGTGTGTGTGTAGTTTATACTCACTCAGTGTGTTTGTGTAGTTGATACTCACTCAGTGTGTGTGTGTAGTTGATACTCACTCTGTGTGTGTGTGTGTGTGTGTGTGTGTGTGTGTGTAGTTGATACTCACTCAGTGTGTTTGTGTAGTTGATACTCACTCAGTGTGTGTGTGTGTGTGTAGTTGATACTCACTCAGTGTGTTTGTGTAGTTGATACTCACTCAGTGTGTTTGTGTAGTTGATACTCAC
>NC_137113.1:3873534-3886034 GCF_949357685.1 Gobio gobio | reverse complement strand
GTGTGTGTGTTTGTGTGTGTGTGTGTTTGTGTGTGTGTGTGTGTGTGTGTGTGTGAGTGTGTGTGTGTGTGTGTGTGTGTGTGTGTGTGTGTGTGTGTGTGTGTGTGTCTGTGTGTGAGTGTGTGTGTGTGTGTGTGTGTGTATGTGTCTGTGTTTGTCTGTGTGTGTGTGTGTGTGTGTGTGTATGTGTCTCTGTGTGTGTGTATGTTTGTGTGTTTGTCTGTGTGTGTGTGTGTGTGTGTGTGGGTGTGTGTGTGTGTGTGGGTGTTTGTATGTGTTTGTGTGTGTGTGTGCATGTGTGAGTGTGTGTGTGAGTGTGCGTATGAGTGTGTGAGTGTGAGTGTGTGCGCGTGCGTGTTTGTGTGAGTGTGTGTGTGTTTGTGTGTGTGTGTGTGTGTGTGTGCGCGTTTGTATGTGTGAGTGTGTGTGAATTTGTATGTGTGTGTGCGCGTGCGTGCGTGCGTGTGTGTGTGTGTGAATTTGTATGTGTGTGTGCGTGCGTGTTTGTGTGAGTGTGTGTGTGTGTGTGTGTGTGCGTGCGTGTTTGTGTGTGTGTGTGTGTGTGTGTGTGTGTGTGCATGTGTGAGTGTGTGAGTGTGCATGTGAGTGTGAGTGAGTGTGAGTGAGTGAGTGTGTGTGTGTGTGTGTGTGCGTGCGTGCTTGTGTGTGTGAGTTTGTGTGTGTGTGTGTGCGTGTGTGTGTGTGTGTGTATGTGTGTGTGTGTGTGTGTGTGTGTGTGTGTGTGTGTGTGTGTGTGTGTGTGTGTGTGTGTGTGTGTGTGTGTGTGTGTGTGTGTGTGTGTGTGTGTGTGTGTGCGTGCGAGTGTGTGCGTGTGAGCGTGTGTGCATGCGCGTGTGTGTGAGTGTGTGTGTGGTTATCATCAGGTATTGTTGATCCTGAGGTTGATCAGATGTTTTCTGCTAGATGACTCCGCCTCCTGCTTTGACGGGATTGGTCTACACTACAGAGGTCCCGTGTCTACATCAGCGAGTGGCCGGGAATGTCTGGAATGGGATGGGGAGAGAGTGCATGAAATCAGAGGATATCCCAAGAATCTGGGACCGGGCCGACACAGAAACTGCAGGCGAGTGGAGCTCCTCCGTTTATGAGCAAATCTCATGAAACATGCACACGTCTCAAAATTCACCCTGAAGAGAAGATATAATTAAGATTTACATTTAATCACATTTAAAGGTGCACTATGTAAGTTTTCCGTCCACTAGAGGTCGCCTGTTCAAAACAAAGGCGTAGTTTGATGATGTCACGTTTGAGCGCAGACTCATGGGACATGTGGTTTTCAGCTCACAGCCGGTTAAAGAATCGGGACAGGACTCATGTTGATGGATGTGATTATTAACGTTACTGTAGTCTGCAGAACGCGGATATGATGTCATCGACAGGCCACGCCCTCACACGTCCCGGTTCATTGGTTAAAATGGCAATTTCTCACGATTTACAAATAGTTGGAAACATTTGGGATATTGTAAGTACTCGACTGAACACAATATATAACACTGGCCTAGTGGTGACAGAAATGTTACATAGGGCAGCTTTAAAATAAATAATTAAAAACAAAAGTTTTTTTTTTATACATTTTAATTTAATAATAATCATTTATTTAATATATTTTTTTGTATTTGATAAAGTTTCGCATAATGAAAATTAAGATTTTGGGATGTTTTTGCATTTTGACTATTTGTTTTTCATACATTTTATTTATTTTATCAAGTTTTGCATTAAAAAAAATTGCATTTTGACATTATATATTTTTTTATATTTGACTTTTTTTTTTTTATTAAACACATTTACCCCATTAACATTCAATTATATTTTACTGTTTTAAAGTAGACCCACTTTTAATAAAAAAATATTTAATTTAATTAAATTTTTAATTAAATTTTATAATTTGTAAGTTTTTCATAAAGAAAATTAAGCTTTTGGGATGTTTTTGTATTTTTACATTAAATTTTTTTCATTAATTTGATAAAGTGTTGCAGAAAATGAAGCGCTTTTTTCATTTTGACATTATATTTATTATATTTTACATATTTTTTTTTTTTTACAATAAACACACGTACCCCATTAAGATTCATTTATATTTTACCGTTTCAAAGTAAAAATAATTATAAAAAAATACACTTTTTTTATACATTAAAAAATATTTAATAAAAAAAAAATTTTAATTGCTTTTGGGACGTTTTTGTATTTTTTTTCATTATATATTTTTTTCATTCATTTTGTTTAATTTTATAAAGTTTTGCATAAAGAAAATTAAGCTTTTTTTGCATTTTGACATTATATTTATTATATTTTAACACATTTACCCCATTAACATTAATTAATATTTTACTGTTTTAACGTAAACCAACTTTTACACAATAAAAATAACTTAATTGAATTTTAAAGTTTTTGTAATAAAGTTTTACACAAAGCATTTTGACATTATTAAACACAATGAAACAAATGTATTACCATTAACAGTTATTTATATTTTACTTTATTATTTTTCATAGATTTAAAGTAAACCAATACTGTTATACAATTGCTTTATATGTCTATATTTTAAAATATTTTTGCATAAAGAAAATAAAGCTTGATGGATCATTAAGATTTTTGCATTGTGACTCATGATAATTAGATTTATATTTTACTGTATTACAGTAAACCAGTACTTGTATACAATATTTACAACAAATATCAGCATGATGTATACAAATAATAATAATAATACATATTTTTTTACATTGCAGTATAGTGAGAATTGGTTCACAGTGCAAAGCAATATAGTTTTTACTTTTCATTTTGGGATGAAATATCATGTGCGGGACATGTTCTTGATGGGATTTGAAATATTCCCCCTTTATTCTCAAGTCCAGACGTGAAGATCTCCTGCAAAAATATTCTCAAACACACCTTCACACACCTGCCCGGGCCTGTGCGGCACCCACACACACACACACACACACACACCTGACGCTCCCGTGTAAATGCGGTTATTGTGTTGGTTCCTCTTGATGGGTTAATCCATCATAACTGTACCTGCTCCAACAGAAACCTGGACTACAGCCGCAGACCGTGGTGTTTCGTTCAGGCGGAGTCTGGGGTCAGGAGAGAGGACTGCGATATTCCACGCTGCACAAAAGATCTCAGTATGAGTCTGTCCTTTCCACTCTATTCATGTCCTATCGGTCTCTGTATCCCAGTATGACCTGGGTCACCTGATCTCCGCAGGTCCTGATCTGACCGCTGACCGTCTGACCGTTTCTCCATCAGGTGAGGATGAGTGTGTTTTGTTTGGAGATGTGTCGATGTCTCTGTTTGACCGTCTCTCGTGTGTCCAGGCTGGCAGTGTGGCCTGAGGGAGGAGCGGAGCATGAAGGTTGTGGGCGGGGCTCTGAGCGCGGTGGAGCTCCACCCCTGGATGGCGGCGGTGTTCAGCAGGAGGTCCAGGGGGTGGATGTTCACCTGCGGAGGGAGCCTCATCTCGCCCTGCTGGGTCCTCACCGCCGCCCACTGCTTCCCGGACCGGTCAGTGCTCAGGCACACACAATACATGAGGAAGTAGACAATCATGTTTCAGTTCTTTTGCGCTCCACTAAGAAGTGTTGCCGATGGAAAACATATGAGATGGGAGTAGGGTTGCCACCCGTCCCGTAAAACACAGGATCGTCCTGTATTTACTGGTAAAATGTTGCATCCTGTATTTTACATAGTCCCACACATACACTGTCAAAAACGGTTCTTTCAACTTAAAAAAGAAAGTGTTCATGCTGCCCTAAAATGTTAAGTTTGGTCAACTCAAAATATCCAAGTTGTCACTTAGGATGGATGGATGAAATTAATAAATGGGAAGCAGAAATGGATGGATGAATGGATAGATGGATTGAAGGATGGATGGATAAATGGGAAGAAAAAATGGATGGGTGGATGGATGGATGAAATGGATTGATGGATTGATGGATGATGGATGGATGGATAAATGGGGAGAAGAAATTGATGGATGAATGGATGGACATATTGAAAGATGGATGGATAAATGGGAAGAAAAATTGATGGGTGGATGGATGGATGAAATGAATAAATGTGAAGAAGAAATGGGTGGATGGGTTGATGGATGGATGGATAAATTAGAAGAAAATGGATGGATGGATGGGTGGAATTAATAAATGGGAAGCAGAAATGTGTGGAAGAATGGATGGATAAATGAGAATGAAAAGATGGATGGATGGATGGATGGATAAATGGGAAGAAAGATGGATGGATGAAATTAATAAATGGGAAGCAGAAATGTGTGGAAGGATGGATGAATGGATGGATGGATAAATGAGAATGAAAAGATGGATGGATAGATGGATAAATTGGAAGGAAAAAATGGATGAATGGATGGATGGATAAATTGGAAGGAAAAATTGATGGATGGATGAAATTAATAAATAAGAATCAGAAATGGATGGATGGACAAATTGGAAGGAAAAAATAAATAAATGGATGGATGGATGGATAAATGAGAAGGAAAAGATGGATGGATGGATGGATGGATGGATGGATGGATCGATAGATAGATGGATAAATTGGAAGGAAAAATGGATGGATGGATGGATGGATGGATAAATTGGAAGGATAAAAGTGATGGATGGATGGATGGATGGATGGATGGATGGATGAATGGATGGATGGATCGATAGATAGATGGATAAATTGGAAGGAAAAATGGATGGATGGATGGATGGATAAATTGGAAGGATAAAAGGGGTGAATGGATGGATGAAATGAATAAATAAGAAGCAGAAATGGATAATGGAAGGATGGATGGATGATGGAAGGATGGATGGATGATGCATGTATCTGGAATCATGTGACACTCGTGTCTTCCTGGATGTTTTCAGCGCTCAGACTAAAGTCCACAGGCTGTCGGTGTTCCTGGGGAAGAAGGCCATCAATGAGACGGACCTGCAGAAGGAGCAGCAGTTCAGCGTCTCTCAGCTCTTCATCCACGAGCTCTTCGACAACACCGACGGAAACTTCAACAACGACATCGGTAATCCTGACCGATAGCTCACGCAAACACATCCAATAATGACCATCCGTTTACCTGAACACCTGCCTGATGTGTGTGTGTGTGTGTGTCCAGCGCTGTTGAAGATCCGCAGTCCTGACGGCCGCTGTGCTCAGGAGTCCAGCTCAGTGAAGACCGTCTGCATCCCAGAACCACACCAGACCCTCAGCCCCGGGACGGCCTGCGAGGTCACCGGATACGGAAAACAGCAGGAAGGTGAGTGTGTGTGTGTGTGTGTCCGTCCTGTCTGCACTAATGAAGGGTTCATTCACTGTGTGTGTGTGTGTGTGTGTGTGTGTGTGTGTTGAGCAGGGGCGTGGTATTACTCTCAGTATCTGCGAGAAGCGAAGGTCACAGTGCTGTCCCAGGATCTGTGCTCCAGTAAAGAGTATTACGGGAACATGATCACGGAGAACATGCTGTGTGCTGGCAGCCCAGACTGGAGAGAGGACGCCTGTAAGGTCAGACATGAGGAATATTCACTATACAGATGTGGAGAAATGGATGGATGGATGGATGATTGATGATGGATGGATGGATGGATGGATGATGGATGATGGATGAATGAATGGTGGATGAATGAATGATGGATGAATGAATGGATGATGGATGATGGATGAATAAATGGATGATGGATGATGGATGAATAAATGACGGATGAATGAATGGATGATGGATGGATGGCTGGATGATGGATGATGGATGAATAAATGGTGGATGAATGAATGATGGATGAATGAATGGATGATGGATGATGGATGAATAAATGGATGATGGATGAATAAATGACGGATGAATGAATGGATGATGGATGGATGGCTGGATGATGGATGATGGATGGATGGATGGATGATGGATGGATGGATGAATGGATGATGGATGAATGGATGAATGGATGATGGATGATGGATGAATGAATGATGGATGAATGAATGGATGATGGATGATGGATGAATAAATGGATGATGGATGAATAAATGGATGAATAAATGACGGATGAATGAATGGATGATGGATGGATGGATGGATGGATGGATGGATGGATAAATGGGAAGAAAAATGGATGGATGGATGATGGATGGGTGGATGGATGGATAAATGGGAAGAAAAATGGATGGATGGATGGATGGATGGATGGATGATGGGTGGATGGATTGATGATGGATGAAAGGATGGATGGATGGATGGATGGATGGATGGATAGATGATGGATGGAAGGATGGATGATGGATGGATGGATGATGGATGGATAGATGATGGATGGAAGGATGGATGATGGATGGATGGATAAATGGGAAGAAAAATGGATAGATAAATGGGAAGAAAAATGGATGGATGGATGGATGGATGGAAGGATGGATAAATGGGAAGAAAAATGGATGGATGGATGGATGGAAGGATGGATACATGGGAATAAATGAATGAATGGATGATGGATGAATAAATGGATGATGGATGATGGATGAATAAATGACGGATGAATGAATGGATGGATGGATGATGGATGATGGATGGATGGATGGATGGATGGATGATGGATGGATGGATGAATGGATGATGGATGAATGGATGATGGATGAATGAATGATGGATGAATGAATGGATGATGGATGATGGATGGATACATGGGAAGAAAAATGGATGGATGGATGGATGAAATGATTACTTTCTTTTGAAGAGGTTCAGGTTTGTGTTCACACTGTTCTAATGTTTTAAAACTGCTAATGGCCCTGTGTGTGTGTGTGTGTGTGTGTGTGTGTGTGTGTGTGTGTGTGTGTGTGTGTGTGTGTGTGTGTGTGTGTGTGTGTGTGTGTGTGTGTGTGTGTGTGTGTGTGTGTGTGTGTGTGTGTGTGTGTGTGTGTGTATGCGTGTGTGTGTGTGTGTGTGTGTGTGTGTGTGTGTGTGTGTGTGTGTGTGTGTGTGTGTGTGTGTGTGTGTGTGTGTGTGTGTGTGTGTGAGTGTGTGTGTGTATGCGTGTGTGTATGCGTGTGTGTGTGTGTGTGTGTGTGTGTGTGTCTGTGTGTGTGTGTGTGTGTCTGTGTGTGTGTGTGTGTGAGTGTGTGTGTGTGTGTATGCGTGTGTGTATGCGTGTGTGTGTGTGTGTGTGTGTGTGTGTGTGTGTGTGTGTGTGTGTGTGTGTGTGTGTGTGTGTGTGTGTGTGTGTGTGTGTGTGTGTGTGTGTGTGTGTGTGTGTGTGAGGTTTCAACCCCCGATCAGAGGAGTGATGTTTACTCACACTCCGTCACACGAGCACATCTCATCAGAAGTAGAGGAGAGCAGATGTTGATCAGTGTGTGCTCCTCCACCCAGGGGGACTCCGGGGGGCCGCTGGTGTGTTGGCTCCGGGGCCGAGTGTTCCTGATGGGGGTGGTGAGCTGGGGAGAGGGATGCTCCAGAGCGCTCCGTCCTGGGGTTTACGCCAGAGTGAGCAAATACCAGCGCTGGATCCTGGAGAAGACCGGCCTGGCCTCACTCACAGCTCACCTGAGAACATGAGCTCACCTGTCAGCGCTCCAGTCGTGTTCAGACTGATCTGAGTTCAGCCACTCATCATTCAACTCTAGTGCCAACATATGACAGCACAGGGGCCGGTTGCATAAACCGTTAAGACTAGTCTTACAAGTTAGACACATTTTTTTCTTTAAGACTGTTCATCATTTTTTTAAATCAGTTACATAAAAACATAGACTGGCCTAATTTGATACGAAAAGTAAGAGTGAATGCCACTTGCCTAACTGCTGGTGGCTCATACTAGATCTTAAAGACACTGTCTTAACATAATGGCTTAGTTTATGCAACCGGCCCCAGATCTAGGAATGTTTATACACGTATTATTTTGCATTGCTCTTGAAATGTACAGTGTTTTTATTACTGTTGTGTAACTACTATTGACTTTATATACCACATGGTTAATAATATGAACATTTTGCCCCACCTGTTTGTGTGAAATCATTTGGTGTCTGAATATGAAAGGTCTGTGTGTTGTTTCAGAAGGTCCTTGAGTTATACATCGATCAGGCATAACATTATGACCTAATATTGTGTTGGTCCCCCTGACCCGTCGAGGCGTGGACTCTACTAGACCTCTGAAGGTGTGCTGTGGTATCTGGCACAAGATGTTAGCAGCAGATCCTTTAAGTCCTGTAAGTTGTGAGGTGGGGCCTCCACGGATCGGACTTGTTTGTTCAGCACATGCCACAGATGCTCGATTGGATTGAGATCTGGGGAATTTGGAGGCCGAGTCAACGCCTCAAACTTGTGCTGCTCCTTAAACCATTCCTGAAGCATTTGTGCTTTCCTCAGACCAGGCCACCTTCTTCCATTGCTCCGTGGTCCAGTTCTGATGCTCACGGGCCACTGTTGGTGCTTTGGGCGGTGGACAGGGGTCAGGGGTCAGCATCCACTGGTCCTTCCTTGGAGCACTTCTGATAGAGACTGACCACTGCAGACCGGGAACACCCCACAAGAGCTGCAGTTTTGGAGATGCTCTGACCCAACACAATCTGGCCCTTGTCAAACTCGCTCAAATCCTTACGCTTGCCCATTTTTCCTGCTTCTAACACATCAACTCTGAGGACGAAATGTTCACTTGCTGCCTAATATATCCCACCCACTAACAGGAGATGAAGAGATCATCAGTGTTATTAACCGGTCATAATGTTATGTCTGATCGGTATTCACACTCCATGAACAGTCAAAATAAACACCCCCTGAATTCACACACTTTATTTAAACACACATAATTTGAGCGTATATTCACTTCACACACACACACTAGGGCTATAATATGCAGATAGGAAAACATGTATCATTGTAACAGCTGTGTCCAGTCCAGCTGTTGAGGGGTGAAGCTGCAGAAGCGGAGGTGATGTCATGGGGTCAGCAGAGGTCAGAGCGACTCACAGACTGAGTTTAGAACACTGATGTCACAGATAGATAGATAGATAGATAGATAGATAGATAGATAGATAGATAGATAGATAGATAGATAGATAGATAGATAGATAGATAGATAGATAGATAGATAGATAGATAGATAGATAGATAGATAGATAGATAGATAGATAGATAGATAGATAGATAGATAGATAGATAGATAGATAGATATGCCACAATTCTCAATATAATATTGAGCCGTTCGGTACGGCCTTCACGGTTCAATACGCGCTTGTGAATTGCGTTTTTTTCGGTTTTGCATTTAATTAATTATTTTTCTACCAATTCTATCATTTGCCTCCATCCCGATACTGAACAACACGACATACATTCACATCACACGTTAGTGTTAGAGTTATACTCACAGAACACTAGAGTTATTCACAATCAAGAAAGTTCATTATTTGCATGCGTTTTAAAGCCTTGCTGGCTCATTCGCATGTGCGGTTTTATATGCGCTTTTCAGAGCGCGCGCACTAAACGCCTGTCAAACTCACGATTACTTGACTAAGTCGTCGTCTTACTGCGCTAATACTGTCAAATACACACAAGGTTAACATAAACACAGTCGGTTATGTCTATAGTGAAAGTAAAATCGGTGTGTGTCTGTATATTAGATGCACGCAGGTCTTAAATTGACAGCAGTGCAGCCTATAGTGAACACGCTGTCCTTAAAGGGACAGTTCACCTGTAAAATGATGTCCTTATTTACTCACTCTAATGTTGTTCCAAACCTGTATTCATTTCTCCATGACAGAATTTTCATTTTTGAATTAACTATCCCTTTAATGTTAATACAACAACAAAAGACAAAGAGAAAATCACCCACTGCTCTTGACTGAAAAACTAATACAGTAGCTTTAAAGGTCCCGTTTTTCCTGTGTTTATGAAGCTTTGATTGTGTTTACAGTGTGCAATATAACATGTTCATGTTTCGCATGTAAAAAAACACAGTATTTTTCACACAATGTACTTATCTGTATTCCGCTGTTTTCACTGTCCTAAAAACGGCTTGAGGATTTTCTTGTTCTATGAAGTCCCTCCTTCAGAAATACGTAACGAGTTCTGATTGGGCCAGCGGTTCCCGTGCTGTGATTGGGCAGCAGCTTAGCGCACGTTGACCGGAGAGGTCGCGCCTCTTACCATAACGGGGAGATGAACGCGCTCAAACTACAGTGTCCCTGAAGGCCAAACAAAGGTGATTTGACTCCAGGATGAAAATAACAGCGTCTGGACGACATGGCGACAAACACACTCTACAAACGCAACACTTCCTCTTCTCCACGTGGGAGAGCAACAAGACCACGCCCCCTTTTTCGCGTATTCTTGTGGGCGGAGGTTAGTCAACAAACTGTTCTACTGACGTCATTAAAGCAGGAAGTACAGGGATGTAGAAAAAACCGTCCGTTCGCTGTAGGCTTTAAAAGGGAACTTCTGTTAAATAAAATATCTCGCTTGGCATTGAACTTTGAGCTTTATCATTTTACAGGTATTATTTATGCTCTTATGCTGCGTTCACACCAAACGCGAATTGAGCGTCTGGCGCGAGTGATTTCAATGTTAAGTCGATGGAAAGGCGTGACGCGCGTCTGGAGGTTTCGCGGCGCGGAAGGCGCGTTTCGCGCGGCGCGAAGGACGCGAATCCGCCTCATTCGCGCGAATGGCGCGAATTGGACGCGAATTGAGCGTCTTGCGCGATACGCGCATTATACGCGAATGGTGCTTTTGTGCATTCACGTGTTTGAAGCGAATTCGCGTCTGACGCCCGAGTTGAAAAATTTGAACTTTGCCGTCAATTCGCGCCGCGTTAACCAATCAGGAGCCTGCTTGCTGCTGTCACGTGGTAAAGTGACGTGATGAGAAACCGTGCATAAATTAAATAAAATAAAATGTAGTTTTAAGACTTTTTCAGGTGGGAATGTAGTTGTTTAAAGCTCAAATCTGTGGTTTATTTATAAAGAGAGCGCCTATTTTAAAAAAAAAAATCTTGTGTTTTTTGAGTTGTGAGATCCAGGCGATCACCGGGCGATCACTGCTCATAACCCCAGCGAAGGCAGCCTTTCCTCGGCCAGTCCTTCTGCCGTCTGCCACTGGCTCTGATGTCCTGTAGTGGTTCATCTTTGTGTGGATCTAACGGCCGATCTTTGGTCTCATGAATCTATCATTTGTTGTCTGCCAAATCGTTTTGACTGAGGGCAAAGAGAAGTTTCATAACTTTATATTTTAAGGATATTTAAACATACATGCAGTGAAGATAATGTAGGAGTTGCCTGGACCACATTTGGGTGGCTATTAATGTTTAATATATATTTTTAATGAAAATGAAAAGAGGCAGAGGTGTTTTATGACATATTTCTCCTGGAGCGCCTTGAACGCGCGTCAATTTAGCTTCCAGCGCTCGATTTCTACGCGCGTCCAATTCTCTGCTGACGCGCGAATGCATTCAAAATGTTCGCGCGTGAAACTAGACGCGGTAGACGCGATTTTGACGCTCAATTCGCGTTTGGTGTGAACGCAGTATAACAGCAACATTACACACTAACTAAAGTTTGAAAAATGGGATCACGAAGAACAGGACCTTTAATAAGATTCAGTATATTTTATAGTGAAGTCTATGTAGTGTTTTATTTTTACATTTATTCATTCAATTTCATACTTAAATGCTGCTGTACAGCTCTGAGCTGCCGGTGTAAATCTTTATATATATTTATTTCATATTATACAATACACTAGGAATACAAGGGGTTTTTTTTAAAGTAGCTAAAGTTTTAAGTTTAAGTAAGGTTTTTCAATTATTTTAAGTAAAATAAAGAAAGAGTATTGGAATGAAAAATAGTATTTTTTCTCCTTAACCTCTTGCTGTTCCTGTCGCTTAAAAATAGAACAGCAAAAAACTGATGTGACAAGCCATCAGAACCGAACCGAACCGAAAACTGTGGTTAAAAACCGAGGTATGTATTGAACCGTGGACTAACTGTATTGTTGCATCCCAGATAGATAGATAGATAGATAGATAGATAGATAGATAGATAGATAGATAGATAGATAGATAGATAGATAGATAGATAGATAGATAGATAGATAGATAGATAGATAGATAGATAGATAGATAGATAGATAGATAGATAGATAGATAGATAGATAGATAGATAGATAGATAGATAGATAGATAGATAGATAGATAGATAGATAGATAGATAGATAGATAGATGCAGTTTTCACATTCAACCACTAGACGGCAGTATGACATCATAAGTACTGGTGTGAACATCACAGGAAATGATGATGCATTGATGATTTCACATCACTGACAAATACTGTCAAATGTGAAAACAGTTTCCTTCCTACAGCCAATCACAGCTCACTATACTGAGATCACAGAAGGTGTGATTTAAAGTCCACAAATGGAAGCTCATTTCATCGAATCAAAGTTACACTGGGCTGCTACAAATATAGTTAATATGCCATATCAATCAGTTAGTTATTAAACACTAACTTGCAAACTACT
>NC_137113.1:3848534-3868534 GCF_949357685.1 Gobio gobio | reverse complement strand
TATATACACGGAAAAAAGTTGCTGCCATATATATATATATATTATATAGTGCTGTCAAATCTATTAATCGCGATTAATCGCATCTAACATAAAAGTTTGTTATATAATATACATGTGTGTGTGTGTGTGTGTGTGTGTATATATATATATATATATTTATATACAGTATATAAGTGTGCATGTATGTATGTGTATATATACACAGATACACACACAGACAAATATATATAATATAACACATTTAAATATGTAAACACAGATATATTATGTAAACACAAACTTATGTTAGATGTGATTAATCGGTTTGGCAGCACTAACACACACACACAAACACAAACACACACACACACACACACACACACACACACACACACACACACACACACACACACACACACACACACACACACACACACACACACACACACACACACACACACACACACACACACACACGTTATACAGTGTATAGATATATCTATATACACTGAAAAAGTTGCTGCCATATATAATGAATTAATTTTGACCCTGGTCTCTTCATCACATTACAGCTGATCTCCTGTCAGTCAGTCCAGTCCATGTTTAAACCGAGGAAATGATCTGTCATGGTGGAGAGATCCTGCTTCTATCAGCTGTCTGACAGCGTGTGTGGTTTCCTAAAACGGAAACAAAGCCTTCAGAAAGCCTGTAAATTCATCAACAACCCGCTGCTCTTCAGTTATTCTTAGCCCTGGTCCAGGCTTAACTTTAGGCTCTTGAAATAACATGGAAGGAGGTTCTGGTTCCTCCAGATCTGACTGGAGTCTGTGTCACAGCAGCTCATGCTTCATATATCGACTCAAGCTCAGCTCGTATTCTATTCGTTTCTACATGTTCGAAATAAAGCCTTTCATTCATTCCTCCAAGCTGATAGGTTCAGGTTAGATCCTGCCTTGAGCTCAGATTTAGGTGGTTTTAGGTGTGTGAATGCGACCCCACCCAGTCAAAGGCTTCCTGTCTCTGCAGCCGCTTCTTTAGAGGATGTTCTTTTCTTCAATGCCGTTGCGGTTTCTAGTGTTCCTCATCTTCATCTGTGTGTGTTTTACAGTGCGAGAGGCTCAATTTAGCACAATACTAAAGCGTTATTCCTCCATGTGTGATAGTTTCTGTCTTATTTCTTGTGTATTTCTCATTTTTCCTTCCTCTTTTTTTTTTTCTTCTTCCTCTATTGATTTCATGCGGTAGTGGATTGTCTAGGTTTAGTGTCGTTCTGGGGGTGTCTCTGTGATTGTGTGTTTGTGGTTTATGTTTGCTGGGCTTTTGGACTTTCTACATTTGGCAGGGAGCGTCAGAAATGATTTCCTGCTTGATTTGAGATCAAGATTCACTTAATAGAAAGAGTTTTGATCCTGAATTGAACTTTAGTGAATTATTCATCATGTCTCAGACCACAGAGAGACTCAGACTTGCTGATTCATGTCATTTTATGTCTGCTTTTTCTTTGGCGTGTCAACGTATCATGAAGAACTGCATGATGCCGGGTGATGTGACTGTCGATAAATAAAAATAAGGACTTTTTGTCCCCCCCATCTGAGTAGGAATTTATACATTTTTAAATTAATTTATGTTTAAAAACATTCATTTTTAAATATTTATTATATTATTTAAATATTTTAAAATAATTATTATACAATTTTCATATTTTTTAATATTATTTAATTATCTTAGATGCCAACTTAGATGGAAAAGTCAGTTTAATGTAATTTAAATTATAATGACTTACACAGTTATTTTGATTATAGTCAGAAGTAAGTCAGGCTTTCGTGTTTTTAGCGTTTTAAATGTTTTTCTTTTAAATGTATCCACTTATTTTACCATATAAGTCATAGGTTAAAATATTACCACACTGTAAAATATAACATGATCAATAAGTGCTTTTACACTTCTCATCAAAATAAGTTAAAGGTGCAATATGTAGGATTTTTGCAGTAAAATATCCCAAAAACCACTAGGCCAGTGTTATATATTTTGTTCTAGGGCTGGATGATTCATCGAAAAGTAATCGAACGTCCAGGGTTTTTTAGGGTCGTTTTCCCATGTCAGTTATTTCGGTTTTAGTCACGTGATTCCGCCCCGTCAGTCACATCACGTGTAGTTTGCAGGCACACGGAAAGATGCAGGAGCGGTTATCTGTGTTTATAGATGCTCAGAATTACTATGGTAGTTGCATGTTTTACACAGTTTATACAGGTCAGTTAATCGCCGTTCTTATGCGCTGATACACGCACACCCCAAAGCCAGATCACTTTCACTTGAGTCCTCATGTATTTAAAGGCGTGCCAGTTTGAACATTGCAAGCGACTGTGCACTATTCAAGAACAACAATATGGCAAACATCTCTTTTTTCTGTGACAGAGAGCCGAGCCGTGTTAGGTCTTTGACAACACGCGCACTCCCTGAAACCAGATCCCTTTCACTTGCGTCCTCACAAAACTTTGTTGATTATATGTGTTTTAAAGTAGCCTGGTGGTCTTACCAGACTTTCGTACATTTCATTTGTACAGAGAGTCTGTCCTCTCTCCATTGACAAGCGTTAACTTCCTTGAAGGCGGGTACTCATCTTGAAGTTTAAAACTATTGGATCTGCTCAGAGTCACTCTGGATCTGCCATAACCAATCACTAACGTTTGGTCGTGACGTATGTCATGCGCCGTTCGCCTCTGATTCTCACACGGAAATCCGTAAAAATAAATGTGTAGCCACCTCAGTGAAAAAACCTAAAACTTGTGCATTCGGATTGTGATTTATTCACAGTTTTGTGATGGGGAACGGCTGCTCACGTGGTCCGTGACATTATTGTGCTGTAAATAAAATGTCATATGCTTGTTATGATAAGAATAAATGCTGCTGTAAATAACGGCCCAATTCAAATGTTTACATGCTTTTCTTCCTTTATTTTTTGAGCGTGATGAAATATATCGCTCTTGTAAATACTCGCCAGCATTTAAAGAAATACAAGTCTAGAAATACATCCAAATGACAGCGAAGCGCAACCGTACGGTGCACTGCAGGGGTCAAAAAGGATATAAACAGTGAATTTTGAAGTGATATATATTCTTGAAAACTCAGAGATGTGGATTCGGACAGCAATTAAGTGACCACACGACCTGGTGTTTGTCTCAAACAGTGATCCGGCTGGGATTTTTACGCGGGTGGTGGGAGACGGACGGCAATAAAATCACTGACTAGCCCCTGTAGATGATGACTACCTCACGCGAAACAATTACTGTCCGAATAGGGCTTCAGCAACTCCTTCACCACTGACGGAGCGAGCTGGAAAGGCTTTAACTTCTGGATATTCCAGAACAGAATGAATGGCTTCGCTCGCATCTTTTCTCCGCCGCCATTACTGAACTACAACTCAAACTAGCGCACGACATCAACGTCATCGTTCTCAGCCACGCCCTCTGTTCGCTGATTGGACAGGTAAAAATTTGTTCGGAGAAAACCTAAGACTATACCGCAGTCCCAGACGGAGAACTGAAGGAAGATGAAAATTGAGCGGAAGTATGTAGGAGGGCGGAGCCAGGCTAGTTTTAAAGGCCCCCTGAAAGGTTTTGTAGCTTTTAGTATGATTATGTTAGCCTTAAAGTTAGGAATAAGCTGGTGTGTTCCAAAAAAATGACAAAATTTGCATTTATGAGATATAAGCATTCAAAACTTAGTCGCTCACTTCCGTTAAAACGAATCACAGATTTTTTTTAAGTCAGTTTAATGTAATTTAAGTTGAAATGACCTAAACAGTTGATTGTACTTAAAAATTGAAGTCAGCAAGTTTTTTTTTCCAGTGCATATTTTGTGGTCAGCGTTAGAATGTGAGGAGGTCCCGGGAGCGGCTCTGTGTTTTATTTAGGATCTCTGTCTTCTTGATTTGTTCGAGGCGGAAGGGTCAGACGCTGGGTGAACATTTCTCAAGACCACACAGATGAAAACCTCCACCCATCGCTACAAGAGAAGCGTTTGTTATCAGTACTGAGAGAAATACGGCTTTATTAGGCAATACTGCTGCTGTGGAAGGCCATGAACTCCTTGGCTTCTTATTTTAGGAGATTTCTTTCGGATGGAAGAATTTGCATCCAGGCACCAGAGTAGATGGGAGCTGTATTTATTTCCTTTCCGTTTGCACTTGTTCCAGCTTTAAAGACAATATCCTCCAGATGAAGCTGTTTAATCCCAGTGCAGATCTTAGACTTGATTCACTTCCTAGAAAGCTTCTGCAGGAAGTTGTAGACTGAAATAAGATCTTGCTCAGCATCACATCTACAGCTCTTCATAAAAACACACACCCAGCAACGCAAGACGCCACAGGACAGGAGAACAGGGTTAAAAATGTAACTAATCGATATCACCATACTTCCCCAGGTTGATAACATTAAGAAATGCATTAAAGGATTAGTTCACTTTCAAATAAACTTTTGCTTAAAATTTACTCACCCCCTTGTCATCCAAGATATCCATGTCTTTCTGTCTTCAGTCGAAAAGAAATGAAGATTTTTGATGAAAAGATTTCAGGATATTTCTCCATATAATGGAAGTCAATAGACCCCAAATGGTTCGAGGTCCAAATGAGAGGTTCTGTACAGCTTCAAAAGGGCTTTAAACCACATCAAACGGTACCAGACGATCAATAAGGGTCTTATCTAGCGAAACGATCATTCTTTTTTTTTTTTAAATAAGTAAAGTTTAAGTTTTATAAGCACAAATGCTCGTCTTGCTCTGTTCAGTGATAGGTTTAAAGCCCGTTTGAAGCTGTACTGAACCTCTCATTTGGACCTTGAACCGTTTGGGGTCTATTGACTCCCATTATATGGAGAAAGATCCTGAAATCTTTTCATCAAAAATCTTCATTTCTTTTCGACTGAACAGAAAGACATGGATATCTTGGATGACAAGGGGGTGAGTAAATTATAAGCAAAAGTTTATTTGATTGCGATTGCGTTGAGAGCGTCTGAAAGCTGTGACATCCTTAAACGTGGAAAAAAACGTTATCCTAAATAAACCATGGAGATCAATCAGATTTAGCCATACATGTATGATCCAGAATCAGATCTAGAGGCTGAAATTGAACAGGAGAAGCAGCAACGACTACAGCAGGACGTCTCTATGGTATGTGACGTTACTGTAACTGTAACTTATATACTTGCTTAGCGGCTTGTCATGCACAAGTTTTACAACATTTGTGTGTTTACTCGTGGTTTATGAGGATATAATTTGGTTTATGGACTATTATATGTGATTTAATGTTAGCAGTAGCAAGCGTAACGGTTTTGCACGTCAGACTAGTGTGTGTTTACATAGAAAAACAATGGAATAGTAGCACATTTGAATGAACGAGTCCATAGCTAATAGGGATGCCACAATTCTCAATATAATATTGAACCGTTCTGTACGGCATTCACGGTTCAATACGCGCTTGTGAATTACTTTTTTTTCCGGTTTTGCATTTAATTAATTATTTTTCTACACATGCTATCATTTGCCTCCATCCCAATACTGAACAACGCAACATACATTCACATCACACGTTAGTGGTGGAGAACACTAGAGTTATTCACAATCACGCAAGTTCATTATTTGCATGCGTTTTAAAGCCTTGCCGGTTAAACATTTCATTGGCGTGCTTATGCGCATGCGCTTTTCCGAGCATGAGCACTAAACGCCTGTCAAACACGCGATAACTGGACTAAGTATTCGTCTTACTGCGCTAATACTGTCAAATACACACAAGGTTAACATAAACACAGTAGGTTATGTCTAAAGTGAAAGTAAAATAGCGTGTGTCTGTATATTAGATGAACGCAGGTCTTAAATTGACAGCAGCGCAGCCTTTAGTGAACACGCTGTCCTTAAAGGGACAGTTCACCTCTAAAATTAAATCATTATTTACTCACTCTAATGTTGTTCAAAACCTGTATTAATTTCTTCTGTTGAACACAGACAGTTGAATACCAGACAGTTGATGGTAGCCATTGACATCCATATAATTATTTCCTACAATGGGGACCAGCAACTGTTTGGTTTCCAACATTCTTCAAAATATATTTTATGTCCAACAGAAGAAAGAACTTTATTCAGGTTTAAAACAACTTGTGCGTGAGTAATCAATGACAGAATTTTCAGTTTTGAGTGAACTATTAATAAAACAACAAAAGACAAAGAGAAAATCACTCACTGCTCTTGACTGAAAAACTTTAATACAGTAGCTTTAATGAGAATCAATGGAGATTTTATAGTCTATGTAGTGTTTTATTTTTACATTTATTCATTCAATTTCATACTTTAATGCTGCTGTACAGCTCTGAGCTGCTAGTGTTAATCTTTATATATGTGTGTGTGTGTGTGTGTGTGTGTGTGTGTGTGTGTGTGTGTGTGTGTGTGTGTGTGTGTGTGTGCGTGTGCGTGTGCGTGTGCGTGTGCGTGTGCGTGTGCGTGTGCGTGTGCGTGTGCGTGTGCGTGTGCGTGTGCGTGTGCGTGTGCGTGTGTGTGTGTGTGTGTGTACAAGTGTTTTTCTTTAAGTAAAGTTTTAAGTTTAAGTAAGGTTTTTCAAGTCTTTTAAGTAAAATAAAGAAAGTGTATTGCAATAAAACATTTTCTTGCTGTTCCTGTCGCCTAAGAATAGAATAACGAAAAACTGATGTGACAAGCCATCAGAACCGAACCGAACCGAAAACTGTGGTTAGAAAACCGAGGTATGTATTGAACCGTGGACTAACTGTATTGTTGCATCCCTAGTGGTCATTCATTTTTGTTGAAAAAATTAGCTTGTTTTGTTTTTTTTAACTAGTCTACAGTGGAGGCATTTATTTCATTTTAGTTTACTCCGGTTTGCTAACTGCTCTAAACAAAACGTGCAGCCAATGTATAACGTTAATAAAGATAAAGTAAATAAGTAAAATTATTGTTATTGTTGTTATTATTAAGTTAAAAGTGAATCTAGTGCTATTATTGCTGGTGCCCTGCCATGAACCGAACCGTGGCATTGGTGTATCGTTACACCCCTAATGTACGTTCATGAAAGAGACTGCAAACCATGTCTTGCTTTTCTAAGAGATCATGAGTTTCTAAGCATGTTTCTATAGTTTCAAGACGTCCAAAAGTGAGTGATTACCGAATGTTCCGAATCTTTACTGAATTACTGAATCATCCTGCATCTTTCTGAACAGGAATCTTTACTTTCTCCAAATCGTCTTGAGTTTGAAATGATCTGAGGAAGTTTTCAGTGCGGGACGTGTCTTCAGATCATGTCCTCAAACTAATGGATGGAGGGGGGATGGTGCACTCTGGACGAGGAAACTCAGCACGTCCGGAAGCTTTGGCTTTGTCTCGGGATTATAATGTTCCAACAGATGTTCCGGTAAGAGAGACGGACCGAGAGAAAAGGAGGGTTTTATTCACCAATCCATTCCTCAGTAAGGCCTGTGAGGAGTCTGTGAGGTTGAGTGTTGTTTGCAGTGGTGGTGTGTCCCGGTCCGGAGAGATATACGTCTCTCTCCATTCAGCCAGTGCACACAGAAGGGAACGTTTATCATCAGCCAGAGCAGTTTAATTACACACTGAGATAATGTGTTCCTAAATAACCCTTCAGGAGGAGCGTCAGCCTTGGAAACCCTGTGCCGGCAGAACTTCATTCATACACAACAGTTTTATATCAATCGCACGGAGTGTTGTTGGGTTGTTTCCGTGCCAGATATTTGATTGCTTTTGTAGACGGAAAGCTAGTGGGGATTTGGCTGTGGTTTATGGGGTTAATTAAAAGGGTTTATTGAAATGTTTGGATTGATTGTCTTATGTCTTTCTGTGATGTGTCTTGATTTCTTTTAGTACTGTGTATCGTCAACTACGTCATGAATGTCATGGAGCGCAACAGTTGGGTTCAAGAGGTCATTATCCCATTCATTTCCTCCATAAAGAAATTGACTTAACTATAAAAACTTTTCAGACAGACAATATATGATTCTGTAGAAGACAGAAGTCGGTTTGATTTTTAACAAGGGATGCACAAATATCAAATTTTGGGTGAAAAAGATTACATACCGATAACCGATAATTCTATATATTTGAAAGCCGATAACCGATATATCGTGCATTCCCTAAATGAAAGGAAAAATGAGCTAGTGCTTGGCAAGTCGGGATGCACTGATATGAACATTTTGGCCAATACCGCTAATAACCTATAATTCTTTATATTTAAAAAGCCGATAACCGATATATTGGCCGATACATCAAAATACAAATCCACATTTTTTAATGATTTTTGCTCAGCGTTCATCTATTCAGTGTTTTCAACCACATAATGTTTATTTTGGGTTTCAGACATTTAAATTCTCATAAGTACTAGCAAAAAACACACACTGATGTCTATGAAGCGGCAATAACAATCCTTTCAGACAATTCGAATTTGACTATGTGTTTTATTCATATCAGACACGCATAAAGTAACAATATAGTTTATTCTATTCTTCTCCCAGTTCAGCGGTCACTTACTTTCATGTATTTCGTGAGACAAAGATGAATTTACGTGATGTTAATCCGACAGATCTGATTCTTGCAAACATGTAAACTACATGGCGACGCCCGTCGCGCTATTATAGATCAACTAACACACATTCACTTAGTCTTACACATATTCGAAAATCTGAATATCAGATAGTTCATGAAATAGTTTGTGAATATTTTGAATAAAAAAGAAAAAACGAAATAAACCCGATACAGCTGAGCTGTGTGTCATGTGAGAAGCATGACGTGTCGCCATGGAAACAATAAGGCGATGCGTTCTAAAATATTTAGCCAGAGAATATGGTCATATTTCTGCAAAATAATGCTGAACCTTGAAGCTGGTTTGTAGCAGACCAAGAATACTGACTCTGCTGTTATTAGTCCTGTGACTGTTATTTAGTGTTAAATTAAACCTATTGTAGTTGGGTTAGATGGCTTAGGTTTTACTGTGAATTTAAGTAAATTGTGTTTTGTTTTTATTTATATTTATATATTTAAGTATACTTTAAACTTTTAATCAATTGTTCAATAAAAAATGTAAAAAAATCAATAAAAAGCCATTCTCTGATATCATCCACCGTCATTTTGTGGCTCTTTTTTAATGAAATATGTTAATAAATATAGCTGCAAGCAGCAATACCAGGGCCAAGCGCAAATAAGCCAATAAGACATGCCAACATGGCAGGGAGGGTTAGACCAACTGCAACAATGAGCAATTAAAGGCATTTTAAGATGATTTTAGGCAAAAAGGCATTGTAGTCTATGGGAATTTCATGTTTGTTCTATTATAGCGCCACTAAGAGGCACAATCCTACAATTTTTTTTATGTGTCTTTGGAGTGAACCCATACACGTGTGTGTCAATTTGGGTGGAAGTATCTCATTTTGTTTTGCAGTTATAGACATATGTATGAAAAAACACGAAAAAATGACTGACACCTGACTTTGATTAGATTTCGTCTCGATCGGACTAGCGGTTTTGAAGATCAGCTAACGTTTTTTTAAGCGACAAATTACCGCGCTGCACAAACCATACACCGAAATCTGGCAAGTCTGGTATCATTGGACTCCGCAAGGATTCAGGAGACTAAAAAAGTTACTCCCATGAAAATAAGTCAACCACACCCAAAGTTATAAGCATTTGGAAAAATAAATTCTCCACTATGTGGCGCTGTTTCGAAACTTCTCAGGCTCCTTCAGGGTATCATGGTGATGACCCATACAGAGTTTCGTAATGAGTTCATAAAATACAGCATTTTAGCATATAATTCAAAATGGCCGACAACCAAAATGGCCAATATGGTAACATTGGATATCAGACGACTCGGCATGACGTCCTAAGGAGACCGCTTTTATGATTTTTGGACAAACGGTTCAGAAGTTATAAGCAAAAATAGCCATTTTTCGTATCTCTGGACCAGTAGGTGGCTTCAGGTCATGCTTGTGCTGACATGTACCAAGTTTGGTTTGAATACGATAAAGCGTTGCGGAGATATAGCATTAAGTGTATTTTCACAACCACTACGTAAAATTTGTTCGCGTATTTATCAAAAACTATTTGACGAATTAACTTGAATTCCATAACTTTTTGTCAGCATGGTCTGAAGATAATCTGGTTCAATATTTGTGAAAATCAGAGCAACGGCCTAGGCGGCGTTTGAAAAAGTAGGTTTTTCGGAAAATTCAAAATGGCGGGAAGATTTTCTTGATGGAAAATGACGTCATAGGGTGCAATCGAATCGTTTCTAGCCATTAGGGTTCAAAAGTTATTAGCATAAATATGAGTGAAACTTTGGACAGGTGGTGGCGCTAGAGGGATTGTTTTAGAGACTCCAAAATCGGTGTGGTTAATGTTGGGCCACACATTCTATCTGTGTGCCCAAATTCATAACTTTCCCGCAAACGGTTCTATGGGCTACCATAGACTTCAATGGCGGAATAATAGTAAGAAATCTAACGATTTCAATGGGTGACTGGGACACCCCTCCAAGGGTTAGGGTTAGGGTGGGACACCCCTCCAAAATAATTCTGATGACAGACTTCAGCTCAGGCGTTTCAGAATAACCAACATTTGAGATGCTGCGATGTGATTGGTCCGCTGATTAGTCCAATTATCCAATCACATCCTCTGTTGAGGTGAGCTTTTTTGTTGCACATTTATTTGATAAATGTGTTTCCATTGTCTTTTAATTGGATGCTTTTCCATCCATCAGGTTTTTTTTTAATGCGATATCCCTAAGTTGGCATAAGAATAGGTGGATGGAAACACAGCTAGTGATTTCAGGACATGTTTTATAGCACTAATCTGATTTAAGTGACATTTCTGCAATTTTCCAAGAGTTTTCGCTAGTCTCTTTTTACTCTAAAGGCGAGTATTTTCCTGGTATTCAGTGCTGTGATAACTCAACGCCATTTTCAAATAAGATGCTTGTGGAGGATTGTCTTATTTAATAGAGCCGAGCACAAGAGACAGTGTGTGTGAGCACTTAAACTATGAGAGCTCTTTTTAGCGTGTGTGTAGAGCATTGAGACGCGGGTACAAAGAAGCGTCTGTTAGCCGAAGCCGAGCGGAGCTTCCTCACATTTCCATCAGATCTCTCCATCCACTCTTTTATCAGCTGCTGTGAATGGGCTGAATGTGTGTGTGAAGTGTGTGTGAAGCTGACAGGGTTATAATGAGTGTTAAAGGAAGTGACTTCATCATCAGTGGTGTTTTCATGCTTCTCAAAGCTTACTGTGGTAAGTGTATTACCGGATACTTGGGGTCTTCAGAAGTGAATTCTTTCATCATTTACTCAAGACCTGTGTTACTGTCCTTCTTCACTGGAACACAAAAGCGGATGTTTTAAGTGTCGTAATGAGGCTGTGGAGTTCCAAGAATGACAAAAAAAGTAATGGAAGTAGTTCCTATGACTTATTTTGAGTCGTCTGAAGTCACGCAACACACTTTTGGTCTGGAATGTGGAGTGTGTGTGTGTGTGTGTGTGTGTGTGTGTGTGTGGGGGGGGGCATGTTTTTGAGAAATATCAGGACACAAATGTGTATAATGACATAGGTATTACAAAAAGAGGGTGAAATATGAGGACGTTCCCCATGTCCTCACTTTTCAAAATGCTTATAAATCACAGAATTTGTTTTTTTTCACCGAACGTAAACTGTGCAGTTTCCTGTGATGGGTGTGTGTGTGTGTGTGTGTGTGTGTGTGTGTGTGTGTGTGTGTGTGTGTGTGTGTGTGTGTGTGTGTGTGTGTGTGTGTGTGTGTGTGTGTGTGTGTGTGTGTGTGTGTGTGTGAGACTGTGTGTGTGTGAGACTGTGTGTGTGTGAGACTGTGTGTGTGTGAGACTGTGTGTGTGTGAGACTGTGGGTGTGTGAGACTGTGGGTGTGTGAGACTGTGGGTGTGTGAGACTGTGGGTGTGTGTGAGGGAGGGAGTGAGGGAGGGTGTGTGTGAGAATTTGTGTGGGTGCGATTGTGCGTGAGTGTGGGAGTGAGTGTGTGTATGTATGTATGTATGTGTGAATGTGCGATTGTATGTGTATGCGAGTGTGTGTGTGAGTGAGTGAGTGAGTGAGTGAGTGAGTGAGTGAGTGAGTGAGTGAGTGAGTGAGTGAGTGAGTGAGTGAGTGAGTGAGTGAGTGAGTGAGTGAGTGAGTGTGTGAGTGTGTGAGTGTGTGAGTGTGTGAGTGTGTGAGTGTGTGAGTGTGTGAGTGTGTGAGTGTGTGTGTGAGTGTGTGTGTGAGTGAGTGTGTGAGTGAGTGTGTGAGTGAGTGTGTGAGTGAGTGTGTGTGTGAGTGTGTGTGTGAGTGAGTGTGTGAGTGAGTGTGTGTGAGTGAGTGTGTGAGTGAGTGTGTGTGAGTGAGTGTGTGAGTGAGTGTGTGAGTGAGTGTGTGAGTGAGTGTGTGAGTGAGTGTGTGAGTGAGTGTGTGAGTGAGTGTGTGAGTGAGTGTGTGAGTGAGTGTGTGAGTGTGTGAGTGTGTGAGTGAGTGTGTGAGTGTGTGAGTGTGTGAGTGTGTGAGTGTGTGAGTGTGTGAGTGTGTGAGTGTGTGAGTGTGTGAGTGTGTGAGTGTGTGAGTGTGTGAGTGTGTGAGTGTGTGAGTGTGTGAGTGTGTGAGTGAGTGAATGTGGGTGTGTGTGAGTGACTGAGTGAGTGACTGAGTGAGTGACTGAGTGTGTGAGCGAGTGTGTGTGTGTGTGTGTGTGTGTGTGTGTGTGAGTTCGATCTCTCCTCCTGTTTAAACACAAACGGCTGGAATGTCTGTAGTGTCTCTGCCCGGCAGTTTCTATTTTAGCCGAGCGGCTCGTAATGGAGGAACACACACTGAACACACACTGATCTCTTGTGTGAGGAAACAGAGAGTGTGTGAGTGGAAAACAGAGGAATGTGCTTTGAATCTGATCTGACGTCATCCACTGAACATGAAGCCTGCGACTGAGAAGTGTTTATTAGTGTTGACTGATTGCTAAGGCACACATCACTGTCACTATTGTTCATATTTAGAGTTGGTGATGTGAATAAAGCTCTTCTATTGAACCGTTGTGCCGCAGACATGCACAAGTCCTTCAGTTGTGTAATCGACTCGCTCTGGAAGAGGGAAATGAGGCGTATCTAATAGTGTTGTCAAAAATATTGATATTTCGATCGATACTGAAATATCTGAAACGATGCGATACTCCTTTTCTACAGTATCAATAGTGTTTCTGCTGGTTAATCCTCTGAACATGGCGAACGCGTGCTCTGCTGGATTTTTCCTCATGACTGTGTGTTAGTGTTGGTGTGACCGATCTGAATTTCGTGTGGGGTTTCACATAACGTTAATCCTACTAATTCCCGCAGATTTCGCGCTCGCATCTGAAGCGCGCACACACATACCGTAATAAAGCCGCCTCTGACATACAAGTGCAAAAATGAGCTCCTTTATCCAGCTTATTACTGGTCAAATACACTCAAAATTGTCTCAATGCCCATCTTGGTGAGTATTAACGTAAACACAGTCGTAAAAAGTTCAGGAAGAATGTGTTACAGGAATCCACGCGTGCGTCAGGTCTTAAAGGGACAGCAGTTATTTATTATTCAAACTACAAAAAAGACAAACGATCACTTACTGCTGCTCTTGACTGATTAACTTGTGTAACTTTGTGTAATTTTTTATAATAAAGATTATCCAATGTCATTTTAAATTTGATTACTTTGTTTTTTTTAAATTCAGTTTCTTACCTGAATACTGTTAGACCTACCTGAAAAAATAGAGCAGTCTATTTCATTTGTATCTTTATTCTATTGTATTTATTTGTGCTATTGTTAGTCATTTGTTTATTTGTTCTTATTTTATTACGGTTTATTTGAAATCAAGCTTCCTTGTGCTGTAGCTATTGCAACACAATTAGTTAGCAAATATTTGTGAGATAATTGTAATGGTAATTGATCAACGTTTATATATGAGAAAAAACGTAAAAGCTTTATTATATAAAGTGATCTCTTCAGAAGACATTTTTAATCGCCTATACTTTCAATAGACGGACGAAAAAAGAAATTATATAAAAAAATATCTATTTGACAGTATATGCAGCGTTTTTTCCCCGTGGTATCGAAAATGGTATCAAATATCGAAACTTTTTTTTAGGTATTGTATCGAATTTATAAATTCCAGTATCGTGACAACACTAGTATCTATTACAGAAGTTAAATGGTTGTGAATTCTGTTTCTAGTGGACTTTAATACACATGCTGCAGTTTAATATATGATGAGTTGCATCATATTATAAGAACGTCACTGAGATAATTTTGGGAGAAAGACGTTGAACGTGGCGTGAGTTTTCTAAGCACATTGCCAGGCCGCCGATGCTGGAGAGGAACCAAACATGAAGTCATTGGGATGGCAGTGAAGCAGTGTGTGTGTGTGTGTGTGTGTGTGTGTGTGTGTGTGTGTGGGTGGGTGTGTGTATCATTATCTGGAATAAATACTGACTCACAAATCTGGGATGCTGAAATGAGCCGGGATGAGCGGTCGGTCACAGACTCTCCTGAGCTGGTTTTGTCTCTTAAGTTGTGTTTTTTTCTTATTCAGCAAATGAACCAGGAGAGTTCAAACTGTTTGATATAAGAGCAAAAACACAGATAACATCTTGATAAAATAATCAAGGCATGCTATACACTAAATAGTAGTCAATAGCAATATACACATTTTGTATTTAAAACATTTTAAATATATGAAAAAAGCAATGAAGCCTAAGTGATGCCGGAAGTGAATCAGTGAATCATTGAGCTGACATTTTCAACTGTTCAACTGAATCAAACTGAATCAAACGGAATCAAATTGAATCAAACTGATGACTGATTTATGAGCTTGATAACGTCAGTCTCTGTTATGAGAAACATTCTGTAAATTATGCAGTAGATCTCCTCTTGTGTTGCACATTCTGGAAATTAATCTTGAAAATGATCTTCCTGTTTGAGAGTGTGTGTTGTGAAATGTGCAGTGTGAGTGTATAGTATAGATTATACATGTATTTATTAATTGTGTTGTGTGTGTTTGTTCAATGCAGGTGGGCAAAGAGACGGTTCAGACCACTGAAGATGCCATCATGAGGAGAGACATGCCACCTGCCTTCATCAAGTAAGACACACACTCGCACACTTACAGTCACACACACACACACACACACACACACAAACACACACAGACTCATTTGCATACACACACACACACACACACACACACACACACACACACACTCACATACACATACAATCGCACATTCACACATACACACATACACACACTCACTCACTCACAATCACACACACACTTGCACACACACAAATTCTCACTCACACACACTCGCACACTCATAATCCCACACTAGCACACACACACACACACACACACACACTTGTGCGCACGCACACACACACACACACACACTCACTCGCATACACTCACACTCACACACTCTCACACACACACAAACACACCCACAGACTCATTTGCATACACACACCCGCACTCTCACACACACTCACTCGCACACTCACTCACACACTCACTTACAATCACACACTTGCACACACACAAATTCTCACTCATGCACACACTCGCACACTCAAAATCCCACACTCACACACACACACTTGCGCACACACACACTTGCGCACACACACACACACACACACACACACACACACACACACACACACTCGCATACGCTCACACACTCTCACACACACTCACACACAATCACACATTCACACATACACACACTAACTTGCACACTCACACACTCACCCACAATCGCACACACACTTACACACAAACAAATTCTCACTCCCACACACACTCGCACACTCACAATCCCACACTTGCACACTCACACACACACTTGCGCGCACACACACACACACACTCACACACAATTGCACATACACACAGTCGCACACTCGCATACACTCGCACTCACACACACACACACACACACACACACACTCGCACACTCAAGCACACACACTCGCATACACATACAATCGCACATTCACACCCTCATTCACACACTCATTCACACACTCATTCACACACTCACTCACAATCTCACTCACAATCTCACACACAATCTCACACACACACACAGTCGCACACACAGTCGCACACTCGCACTCACACACTCTCACACTCTCACACACACTTAAGTGTTTGTGTGTGTGAGAGAGTATTAGAGCCGGATGGCTGTGCGTGTGTGTGCATTAGCCTTTGGTTTTAAATGAAAGTGTGTATGCGCAAACTTTACATTTCTTCAGCGTTTTTAAACGTTCCTGTAGCTCAAACAGGACTCCGGTACTTTTCAAATTCTCTTTGGATGAAAGCATGTGCCAAATGCATGAATGTAAAAGTCATCTGAAGCTGTTCGAAAACACGTTCTTCCAGCTAACTCCGTGTGTGAGGGTGTGTTTTGAGGGAGGAAGTGCTCTAATGCAGGTGTGTTGACTAATAAATGAGGTGTGGACATGCTGGAGCAGCTGCGCTCATGAGCAAACACAACTACAACTCCTGAGAATCACTAGAGCTCTTTCACATGGGTTATTGACTCATAATGCTGCCAACAGATCGAGTCAGTGAGTTGAATCCAATCAGGTTGATTCATTCATTTCGTTCAACTGAATCAGTTCGATTCACTCAGAGATTCTGTCAAATGAATGCATGATTCATCTCAAACAATGAGTCTCTACTTCTTGCAGTAACACTGTCTGTGTCTCTCATGTCCCTTCAAATCGCCAACTCTCATTCAAAATTAATGGCTTTTGGTGGATTTACCACACGCAAATCACAGAAAATTTCAAGAGACACACACACACACACACACACACACACGCACGCACGCACACACACATCTGTGCCTTCAGTCCTCTCACAGTGTTGTTTAGGGAATAACTAAAAATAAATAAAACAGGAAATAGCTGAAAATCTTTCAGATATAACACATCAAACCCTGAGCCATAAACCATCTCCAAACCAGCAGAGCTGACTCAGAGGTTTATCTGTACGGGTTTGTTGTTGTTCATCTCAAAGCCCTCAGATATGCTGTTTACGTGAGTCTGTGTCGGCTGTTTACTCAGACGTTGAGTCAATTGTTACTCAAACATGATTTATTTACAATAATGATACGTTGCATGAGTCCAGAAGGCTTTAGCTTCTAGACGAGACGCTCCTGTGCCGCGGCATTGATCCTGAAGCTGTGAGACACACATGAGTTGATTCTGCTGAGCTCAGGGAGAACGCGTGGGTTACTGGAAACACTGACACACACATAATGAACAACCGACTGTACGATTCCCCTCTGAATATAGCTTCTGTTCGTGTGTGGCCTGATGCATTAATGCTGATTAACATTCACATGCATTACTCCAGCCTTCACATCTCCCTGCCACACACACACATTCGTGACCTAGCTGTCCTGCAACACACACACACACACACACAGACACACACACACACACACACACACACACACACACACACACACACACACACATTCGTGACCTAGCTGTCCTGCAACACACACACACACACACACACACACACACACACACACACACACACACACACATTCGTGACCTAGCTGTCCTGCAACACACACACACACACACACACACAGACACACACACACACACATTCGTGACCTAGCTGTCCTGCAACACACACACACACACACACACACGCACACACAGACACACACACACATTCGTGACCTAGCTGTCCTACAACACACACACACACACACACACACACAGCTGCAGTCTGCCACAGAGAAATATGACACCAGTCTCCATCCTGCAACAACAAAACCCTCCTGACGACAGATTGACACAGATGAATAGGACGTGTGTGTGTGTGTGTGTGTGTGTGTGTGTGTGTGTGTGTGTGTGTGTGTGTGTGTGTGTGTGTGTGTGTGTGTGTGTGTGTGTGTGTGTGTGTGTGTGTGTGTGTGTGTGTGTGTGTGTGGAGAGCTATCCATCATCTATGTAAAGTAAATACAATATTTATGTAAAAATAAATATTTAATAAAAAAGTATAATATTTAATAAAAAGTATAATATTTAATAAAAAGTATAATATTTAATAAAAAGTAAAATATTTAATAAAAAAGTAAAATATTTAGTAAAAAGTTTAATATTCAATTAAAAGGTTAAATATTCAATGAAAAAGTAAAATATTTTGTGTAATATTTAGTAAAAAGTAAAATATTTTGTGTAATGTTTAGTAAAAAGTAAAATATTTTGTATAATATTTAGTAAAATATTTAGTAAAAAGTAAAAAAAAAATTATATTTAGTTCAAAAGTATTATATTTAGTAAAATATTTAGTAAAAAAGGTAAAATATTTAGTAAGAAAGGTAAAATATTTAGTAAAAAGTAAAATATTTTGTATAATATTTTGTAAAAAAGTTAAATATTTAGTGAAAAATGAAAATATTTAGTATAATATTTAGTAAAAAGTAAAATATTTAGTGTAATATTTAGTAAAAAAAGTAAAATATTTAATATAATATTTAGTAAAATGTTTATTGAAAATAAAAAAATTGTATAATATTTAGTAAAAAATTTAGTAAAATATTTAGTGAAAAAGTAAAATATTTAGTATAATATTTAGTAAAAAGTAAAATATTTTGTGTAATATTTAGTTAAAAAGTAAAATATTTAGTAAAAACTTTAAATATTTAGTGAAATTTAGTAAAAAAAAGTAAAATATTTATTAAAAATGAAAATATTTAGTAATATATTTAGTAAAATATTTAGTAAAAAGTAAACTATTTAGTGAAAAATGAAAATATTTAGTAAAAAGTAAAATATTTAGTAAAGGGTTTTTAAATATTTATGAAATTTAGTAAAAAAGGTAAAATGTTTAGTAAAAAGTAAAATATTTAGTATAATATTTTGTTAAAAAAGTAAAATATTTAGTATAATATTTAGTAAAATATTTAGTGAAAAAGTAAAATATTTAGTATAATATTTAGTAAAATATTTAGTGAAAAAGTAAAATATTTAGTATAATATTTAGTAAAAAATGTTGTAAATGATTTTTTAATATTTAGTGAAATTTAGTAAAAAAGGTAAAATATTTAAAAGAAAATGCCAAATATTTCTAGGAAATATAAATATAACTACACTGCTGTTAAAAAGTTAACTAAGATTATTTTGAAAGTAATGATCATTTTTTATTCAGCAAATTAAAAGTGACAGTCATTTATAATGTTACAAAATATTCTATTTCAAACAAAAGCTGTTCTTTTGAACTTTCTATTCATCAAAGAATCCTGAAGAATAAAATGCGTCACGGTTTCCAGCACTGATAATAATCATAACTGTGTGTTGAGCATCAAATCCTCCTCTGAGTGGCTGGTGAAGGGTCATGTGACGCCTCTTCCTCTCTCTGCAGGGTGGAGACCGCGTGCACTAAACTGGTGCAGGCCGCTCAGATGTTGAAGGCCGACCCGTATTCGGTCCAAGCCAGAGATTTCCTGATCGACGGGTCCCGCGGGATCCTCTCCGGAACCTCGGACCTGCTGCTGACCTTCGACGAGGCCGAGGCATGATGTGCTTTAAACACATTTAACGGGTTTGAGTGGATGCATCGATACTGACAGAATCTCTTTCCTGACCTCAGGTCCGCAAAATCATCCGTGTGTGTAAAGGGATCCTGGAGTATCTGACCGTGGCTGAGGTGGTGGAGTCCATGGAGGATCTCATCACTTACACCAAGAACCTGGGACCAGGTCAGGACCGCAGCGAGGGTTTCAACATTAAACACATTTGACCAGTCTGGACTAAACTGGCCGGTCAGTCCCAGTTGACCAGATGAAAGCCTCAGGCTGTATGTTTGTGTCCACAGGCATGACGAAGATGGCCAAGATGATAGACGAGCGGCAGCAGGAGTTGACCCATCAGGAGCACAGAGTCATGCTGGTCAACTCCATGAAC
>NC_137113.1:3826034-3843534 GCF_949357685.1 Gobio gobio | reverse complement strand
TTTACCGTCCGCTCACACGCATGCACATGTGTTGTTCTAAACATGAAAGATTTGACATCTCGCAGAAGGATTTTAAATGAAAGGGTGGAGTGTGTGCAAATACCGATGTGTGTGTGTGTGTGTGTTGCATTACGTACATGCCTTAGTGTGTGTTGAGCTGGTTTTGCTGAAGGTTATGTCTGGAATGGGCATGTGCAAATACAATAGCAGATGATCCACATCACGTTTGGACTGAAGTGAGTGTGTTCTTGCGCGCATGTTTGAGAAGATAAAGGAGGCCGTTTAACAGTGTCTGGATTGTGGAAATGTAGAAATCTGGTCCCTTTCTCAGATCTGCAGACGCGTTATTGCATGCATGATCATATATCAGCATATTAGATGTGTATGAATCAATCTCACCAAAACCACCATCCTCAAAAATCCAAAATTTAAGTTTTAAAATCATGATTTTATGCTTTTTTTGACAATTATTGTTATGACAGTTAAGCATATTTTCCCTACGGAAAAAAATTCATAAGCATAATGGAAGAACTGTGAAGTACAAAGAGTTTTATTTGACTACAGTAAAACAATATGCACTTGTGTTGATGTTGGCAATGCTCAGGATAGCGTGCGACCACTTCTATCATTAAAGGAACACGACACTTTTTGTGAAAATAGGCTAATTTTCCGTCTCCTCTAGAGTTAAACAGTTGAGTTTGACCGTTTTCGAATCACAAAATCACAACTTTTCATTTTCCGTCGGTCTTGGTACACAACGTAACTACAGAAGAGTCAAGTTTTAAACAGGAAAAATATCAAAACTCATTTTTTGTGCGAGATGCTAACGGTCTAATCAGACTCAATGATCTATGCTAAGCTATGCTAAAAGTGCTACCGCCAGACCCGGAGATCGGCTGAATGGATCCGAAAACGGTAAAACTGAACGGTTTAACTCTAGAGGAGACGGAAAATGAGCCTATTTTTTTTTTTTTTTAAGTGCTGTGTTCCTTTAACAGAAAATAAATCAAATATTACATGAAAAACTTGCATAACATTTAGGATTTAAATTTTACAGGAAAACTAACAGGAATAAAATGAGTTTATAAAACATTTTTGTGAATTAAAATGAATTATAAATATTATAAGGAAAACTATTAATCTAATTTAATTTAAACTGTTAAATTAAATAAAAAAAACTACAATATAATAAGATTAAACTAAAGTAATAAAATGACTAAAACTGAAATAAAAAATTTAATTCAAACTAAATAATCAAAACATAAAAGTACTAAAACTTGAATTAAATTAAGTTTAAGAAATTATAAAAAAATAAAACTAATATTATAATAAGATATTATAAGTAATATTATTACCATATTGTATCTGGATATTTTGAGTTTTTTTGTAATTGTATTATCATGGTAACAACTTACAATAAGCTCTCATTTATTCATCTTTGTTAATGTTACTTAATAAAAATACAATTATTCATTGTTCATGTTAGTTCACAGTGCTTTAACTAACGTTAACGGGCAAGTTTTGATTTAAAAAATGTATTAGTAAATATCAAATTATGAAATGTTATGTAAAAATGTATTTGTAAATTAAATTAGGATTAATAAATGCTATTATTCATTGATAGTTCATGTTAATGTGAACAAATATAAACTTGTGTAAAGCGTATCAGTTATTTAATTATAATATATCATCATTTTACATTAAGTATGATTTGCATTACACAATATGGAGAAATATGTTAAATTGTCATGGAAATAATGTCACTGCTACGAATATTATAAGGAATAAAAATAAGATTAAACTGAAGTAACAAAATGACTAAAAATGATTAAATTTAAAACATAAAATGACTAAAACTGAAATTATAAAAATAAAAAACATAATAAATCTGTAATATTTTAATAAGATATTATACGTAATATTATTACCATAATGTATCTGGATATTTTGAGTTTTTTGTAATTATAATATATTATCATCTTTGTAATAGTTTACTATAAGCTCTGATTTATTAACATTAGTTCATGCATTAGCTAACAATGAACAATATATTTTTACAGTGTTTATTAATCTTTGTAAATGTTACTTAATAAAAATACAATTATTCATTTGTTTTGTTTTTTTGATTAATGTTAAAAACTGTATTAGTAAATTAAATTAAGATTAATAAATGCTTATTCATTGACTTATTCAACTAACGTTAACAAATTATTACTTATTGTAAACTTTATAATGTATATAATAATGCATAATTTTAGATTAAAGTGAAAGTGGTTTGCATTACTCTATGTAGGGGAAATATGTTAAATTGTCATGTAAATAATGTCATAAAAATATGAACAGTCCTAATATAGGCTTCAAAATCTAATTTTGTGGATGAAATATGGATGTTTTGTGAGATTTGTTCTGTGTTTTGGGGAAGTGAGTGTTTCTGGGATGGCTGATGCTCTCAGATGTGGGTTTTGCGAGAGCTCGGCTTGTGGTTGTGGATTTTCGGTGTGTTTTATCTTTCATCTGTTCTCTCAGTGGCTCTTTTCACTCGTTCTGGTTAAACGTTGTGTTTTGTTTCTCCTCCCTTGGTTTCTTTTCTTCCCCCTGTAGAAGGTAAGATCTGTGCTGTCTCTCTCTCTCTCTCTGTCTCTCTCTCTCTCTCTCTCTCTCTCTCTCTCTCTCTCTCTCTCTCTCTCTCTCTCTCTCTCTCTCTGGTGTGGCTCGCTTACATGTGGTGATCAGATTCAGAGTGACGACTGTGTGTGTGTGTGTGTGATGTTTAACTGAACGGAGTTGTTGACGCAGTTTGTTTAGATGATCTCACACGTTTGTCTTGCTTTTCTTTTCATAATCGCCATCACAGAAAACAAGAAACGCTTCCTTTTCCAGTGTTAAGTCTTTTTAAATGACATGATTGAGAATATCAGTTTTTTGTTGTTGTCTTTATTATGTTAATTTAATAATAGTTTAAAGGATTAGCTCACTTCAAAATGATCATTTCCTGACAGTTTCCTCACCCTCATCTCATCCAAGATGTTCATGTCTTTCTTTCTCCAGTGGAAATGAAGTTTTTTGAGGAAAACATTCCAGGATTTTTCACATAATGGACTTCAATGGGAACCAACGGTTGAAGATCCAAATCAATGAAATCAATTCAGAGGCTCTGACCGATCCCAGAGGAATAGAGTCTGATCTAGACTAACCATCAGACATTTTATAAAAAAAAAAACATTTAAATACTTTTTAACCTAAATTGCTCATCTTGCGCTGCTCTGCGACACCACAGATTGCGTCAGAAAGGTCACATGACGTAGGCGGAAGTGCGTAGCGAACGTGTGAAGACTAATACAAATGCCCTTTACAAAAAACACTCCATCTCCAGCTTCAAAATCGTCCGACATCGCTGTTTAACCTTGTTTTGCTGAAGGATGTATGTATTAGTCTTCACACGAGTGCTTTTTAAACATGGGGCGGCACTTCTGCATACATCACGTGACCTTTCAGACGGGATTACGCAATCCGTGGTGTCGCAGAGCAGCGCAAGATGAGCCATTTAGGTTAAAAAGTATATAATTTTGTCAGATGGTTAGTCTAGATCAGACTCTATTCCTCTGTGATCGGTCAGAGCCTCTGAAGCTCTTCCTCTGAAACTGCATTGATTTGGATCTTCAACCGTTGGTTCCCATTGAAGTCCATTATGTGCAGAAAAATCCTGGAATGTTTTCCTCAAAAAACTTCATTTCCACTGGAGAAAGAAAGACATGAACATCTTGGATGAGATCAGGGCGAGGAAACTATCAGGAAATGTTCATTTTGAAGTGAACTCATCCTTTATATAGCTAATATAAGCGAATGTAACCAAAATAGTTAAATCAATAAATTAAAAATAACATGAAATTAAACATTACATTTTTTTTCTTAGGATGCACAAATATAGAATTATTGAGAAATGACATGTACACTACCGTTCAAACATTTAGGCTCTGTAGGATTTGTATAAGTCTATCATGCTCACCAAAGCTGTGTCTATTTGATACAAAAAAAAGGAAAAATAATGAAAAATTATTATAATTTATATCACCTGTTCTCTATGTGAATATACAGTAAAGTGTAATTTATTCCTGTGATCAAAGCTGAATTTATCATCATTACTCCAGTCTTCAGTGTCACATGACCCTTCACTAATCATTCTCATATGAGGATTTGCTGCTCAAGACACATTTATGATTATTATTAATGCTGAAAATGGTTCATATTCATACTGTTTAAAAGTTGAAAAACAGCATTTATTTGAAATAGAAATCTTTTGTAACATTATAAAAATATCAATTTAGAGCATCTTTTGCATTAATTAATGCATTTTTTTTCTTTAAAAATATTATTATAATATTAAAATATAATTTATTTATATATATATATATATATATATATATAATATATAATGAATTTAATATAATATATAATCAATTTAATATACTATATAATTAATTTAATTATTATACTAAATAATAATTTATGTATACATAAACACTATTGGTGCTCCGATTGATCGGCAACCGATCTCGATCGGTCGATAATTGCTTTGGGATGATTGATCGGCGGTCTCCAAAAAGGCCGATCTCATGAACCGATCTCAGCTGACGACACGTAACCCCGCGCCTGCCGTGAGAGCGAGGGCATGATACGCAGCGACACCGTCTCATTCTCTTTCCGGCGCGGGTAAAATAATTATAATGCTGAAGGTGAGGTACAATTCATATTTCTATATTAAATAACTTACACAGTCATTTGAAAACTTTCTGTGGGACGTAAGTTCACAAACAGAATCACCGCGTGCGCGCTCTCTCTCTATCTCTCTCAAAATGCTCAAATGGCTTCACATCAGCACATCTGCACTAAAATCAGCTGCTCAGTTGACACAGGATTTGCCACTTTGCACAATCGAGGCAGTGTCGCATCGTCACTAAAGTTTATCATTTGCATTTATTTTTAAGTCTTGCCAGTGTTCAAACCGCTCAGCACTCGCGCGCACGGTCTGGAGACACACACACTGTTGCCAACAAATTTTCAGGGGAAGTTGCTAAAGGCAGATCGAGTTGTTGCTAAAAGTTGCTAAATTACGTTGTGACGTCATTGCGCTATGACGTCAATGCGTAATCGCAAGGCAAAACTACGGCATTATGTAATGCATAGATATTATTTGAAATGCTAATTTAGATTTGTTTGTAAAATAGATTAAAGCAATGTGTTAGTTAATATGTACGGATCGAGCCCCACACATGACGTGCAAGAAAAAAAAAAGTAAATTGTGCGCAAAATTTTACAAATTTGTTCCCTTGATTTGCTTAACAGTCCACACGATTTACTCATTTGTTCCCTCGATTTATAAATCGTGTGCACGATTTAGCCTACTAGTTTTTTCCTGCATGTCATATGCAGGGCTCCGTAAATATGCTACCTAAATGATTTTCTGGTTTTTACAGCGATTTCCACTTTCCAAAGCGATCTTAAGGAATTATGAATGAACCGCTTGGCCTATTGAGCTAGCTTCTACGTGTGTTGTTTGGATTGAAGTCACTTTCCAGAAGTTGCTAAAAGTTGCCAAATAAATTAAAAAAATTGCTAAATTTGTTGCTAGGTGCTTTTAGAAAAAAAAGTTGCTAAGGAAGTCTGAAAAGTTGCTAAATCTAGCAACAAAATTGCTAAGTTGGCAACACTGGAGACACACACACACACACACACACACACACACACACACACAGGCCATCTCACAAAAAGCTTGCGAGTACAAATTGCGCTGAAATGGTCAGATACACACAAATGTATGTACTAAATGACCGTCTTGACGAGTGTGTGCGTAAACCCCGTCGTGACTCGCGAGTGAACGTTTGTGCAACTGTAACCTGTAACTTTTTGGACGTTTAATAAAAGTTTTAACCCAAAATATAGTTTAGAGCCTCTCACACTGGAGAAGGAAGCAGAGGTTTGGGCCGCGCTGGACTCACCGATGGCTCTGTTTCATGTTTACTGATCTGTCCTGTGTGTGTGTGTGTGTGTGTTTAATCTTGACCTGCTCTGAGATCCTGTGTTCTGTCTGTCTGTGTTATAATAATCCTCTCTCAACACTGTGATGATAATAATACTCATTTCAAGCTCTAGTTATGTGAGAATGAAGTGCTAAATAACACCAGTTACATGAGCTGAGCAGCTTTGGTCATTTCCTGACCTCACACCATCTTCTCCACATCATTTCCTGTCTCTGCTCTTTACCTCTTATCTGATCGAAGCTGTTTATCTGATCTCCCACTGCCCGAAATCTGAGAGCGGAAAACCACCTGAGACCGGTTTCAGATGTTTTTTAAGGCGGGTATGATCTATAAATATGTTTAAAACTAAAAGAAGAAGACCCTATAAATAGAGCATAAACAGGCCAGGTTTGAGAAGCAGCTGGTCTGATCACTGACCGCATGTGCTGAGCTGTTCATGTGTGTGTGTGAGTGTGTGTGGGGGCATGTTTTTGTGAAATATCAGGACACAAATGTGTATAATGACATGGGTATGACACTGGTATGACAAAAAGAGGGTGAAATATGAGGACGTTCCCCATGTCCTCACTTTTCAAAATGCTTATAAATCACAGAACAAGGTTTTTTTCACAGAAAGTGAACTGCACAGTCTCCTGTGATGGGGTAGGTTTAGGGGCAGGGGCAGTGTGTGTGTGTGTGTGTGTGTGTGTGATGGGGTAGGTTTAGGGGCAGGGGCAGTGTGTGTGTGTGTGTGTGTGTGTGTGTGTGTGTGTGTGTGTGTGTGTGATGGGGTAGGTTTAGGGGCAGGGGCAGTGTGTGTGTGTGTGTGTGTGTGTGTGTGTGTGTGTGTGTGTGTGTGTGTGTGTGTGTGTGTGTGTGTGTGTGTGTGTGTGTGTGTGTGTGTGTGTGTGTGTGTGTGTGTGTGTGTGTGTGTGTGTGTGTGTGTGTGTGTGTGTGTGTGTGTGTGTGTGTGTGTGTGTGTGTGTGTGTGTGTGTGTGTGTGTGTGTGTGTGTGTGTGTGTGTGTGTGTGTGTGTGTGTGTGTGTGTGTGTGTGTGTGTGTGTGTGTGTGTGTGATGGGGTAGGTTTAGGGGCAGTGTAAGGGGATAGAAAATACGGTTTGTACGGTATAAAAAACATTACGCCTATGGAATGTCCTCACATTTCACAAAAACAAGTGTGTGTGTGTGTGTGTGTGCGTGCGCGTGTGCGCGCGCGCGTTTGGCAGGAACTGTGAGGTTTGTGGGTTTTAGTCTGACATGCAAAAGTGTTTGTCTCTGAGGACGTCATGTGATGCTTTTGATCTGGACAGAACAAAGTGTTGCACCTTCAGCCTCAATAGCACTGAATAAATCACACTCAATCATGTGTTTAATTAAATATTGTGAGTGTGAGTGTGAGTGTGAGTGTGAGTGTGAGTGTGAGTGTGAGTGTGAGTGTGAGTGTGAGTGTGAGTGTGAGTGTGAGTGTGAGTGTGAGTGTGAGTGTGAGTGTGAGTGTGAGTGTGAGTGTGAGTGTGAGCAGTGATGCCAGTAACGCGTTACTCTAATCTGACTACTTTTTTCCAGTAACGAGTAATCTAAAGCATTACTATTTCCAAACCAGTAATCAGATTAAAGTAACTTATCCAAGTCACTGTGCGTTACTATTTTTGTCATTTTCCTTAGTAAAAATATATATTTTTATTTTTGCTTTCTTGTTGAGTCTCAGCAGGGTTTTCCTGCATAGAGAATTACGAGGCGGCCGCTCCGTCTGTCGACAAAACTCAAGACAGGCAGACACTTGCTCAGATTAGGCATGTTGTGATAATTAAATAATCATCAGAAATATATATTGTCACGTTATCCTTCAGCAATCATTATTAGTATATTATGATTTGCTAGTAGCCTACAAAGTCATCTAAAGCCATTCCATAGCTGAATGTGTTTCCTCTGCTGTAGCTCAATCATTCTCCGTTCAGCAAAACTGCGCGTCGCGTTCGGTTCCAGTCAGCTGCACGGTAAAGCTCACTCCATATGATATATTCCCGTTATAATACTTGATATGTTGATAAAATGATGTATCTTCCTGGAGTTTATCTAGCGGTTTCTGAAAGATGTTGTGCGCTACCCAGGTGACAACACAAGGACTATTAATTAGCATCACACGCACAATAACCGGAATTTAAAACTGTGAAGAAACAAATAATCAGTGAATGTTTGGACCGATATAGGCTACATAGTAGACTAGGATTTGTGGGCTCAACGCTCATCTTCTCTTTATGCCGTGAACTTTTCAATGTGCACTCGCTGTGCTGCACTGCACACACTGATTCCATGTTGCTTTAAAGGGGTGGTAAAACACATTCTTTTGAAGGCTTGATTGTGTTTGTGGGGTGCACTGTAACATGTGTTCATGCTTCGTTTAAAAAAAAAAAAGCATTATTTTTCATATATTTGACCTTTATTCTACACTGCTCTGTCCCTCCTTGTAAAACGGTCTGATGGTTTCCGGGTTGTATGAAGCCAGTCCCTCAAAAATACGCAGTGGGCTCTGATTGGTTAGCTGGCCCAGTGTGTTGTGATTCGCTAACCGCAGTGCACGTTTGTCGGAAACGTCACGCCCCTTTACCTGGAGGCTGTGCTTTGGTCAGTATTAGAAACAATGGCGTCAATAAAACCATACCAATCTGAGCCCGAATCAGACCCAGAACATTTTAGTGAAGATGATCGAGCAGAACCTGCTCAGTCCTCAAGAGTAAAGACTGCGGATCTATAATGATCGCTACTGAATGGCACTTTTGTATTTTTAGAACGATTATAGCCAAATATCTGTCGCAAGAACTATTAACCCAAAACGAACACTAAACACTGGCTTTAACTAGTAAGTTAGCCAAATCACACACAGAACCATGTTTAGCATGCCTGTAGATAAACAATACATAAAAGCTCTAATCAAAGAATCATTTACACTAATGTCAGGTTCGCTGTTGAGATTTTAACGTTAGTGTTTGTAACGATATGTGTTCGTCGGATAACGTTAAGTATGAATGAGCATTTAACAGACTGGTTTGCAGAACAGTGTTGTCATCTGTTTACTTCCTTGCTACAACCTATTACAGGAAAACACATAGATGAAAAATAAATCAGACTTACAGGTTGTGGCCCGTGAACAGCTTCTGTTTGTAAATCCAGCTTTCAGGACAAGCCGTTGTGCATATCCTGCATTGAACTCGCGAACATTGTGGAAGTTTTCCTCCGTGAGATGTGCAGCGGGAGCCGAGCGCGCCTGTTTCCCTCTGTCTCATACACACATGTGCATAACATGCTGTATGTTAAACGCTCTGCAACGCACCCCCGTCCCACAAGGAAGGCTGAACAAAGCAAGTACCCCAGACCTGCAATCCGGATGAAAATAACAGCGTTTCGTCGGCATTGCAGCAACACCACTCCAGCCTAACTATACCACAACAGCGCCGCGATACAAAATGGCCTCACCCCCCCTATTTAATATTCTCGGAGGAGGGGTTTATGTAAATATTGAGCCTGGTGATGTCACCAACCCTGGAGGAATGTGTAGTAGTCCCTAGCGGCCGTTTGCTGTAGTTCTTAGAAACTGATTTCTTTAAAAGCAAATATCTCCCTTTGCTTTAAACTTTGAACGTTGTAACTTTGCAGATGTTGTTTATGCTCAAGCAGCAACATTACACGTTAGCTAAAGTTAGAATAGTCAAATCGTGGTTTACCACCCCTTTAAGTGCATCATTCTGCACCCGGGATGCACATAAGCGCTTTGTTGCCGCTCTGTTTTGAAGCGTTTCATATATTTTCATAGTTTTGTGCACTTAAATATTATTAAAAAATATATTGTTCTCATGTGTCGATCATATTATTGTTGTCCCTTTACAGAGCTGCACATAAGGTTTACAATAAACTATAAATCCTGTAATTGTATATTATTTGTGTAGGCCCATATAATTATTTACATTCATATATAAATATAAATTAAAAAATTAAATATAAATTGTTTTTCATAAATGTATTTAATAAGAACACAAAGTAATTTGTACCTTTTCATTAACATGTTTAGATTTTATAAAATTAGTCAAAATATTTTTTTGGAGATACAATTTCAGGAGATACATTGTTGACGTTACTGTTAAAAAATCACTTCCAATAAAGTGTTGGCAAAAACGGTTGTCATTTTTATGTTGAGGCTGCAGAGGTGTTGTCGGCAACTGATGAATGTAACTAAAGTAACTTGTAATCTAACTTAGTTACTTTACAGATTACTTGATTTTAAAAGTAACTAAGTTACTTTTTCAAAGTAACTGTGGCAACACTGAGTGTGAGTGTGTGTGTGTGTGTGTGTGTGTGTGTGTGTGTGTGTGTATGTGCGTGTGCTTGTGGTTTATGAGGACACACGTGAAATATGACATGGGTATTACAACGTAAACATGGTTAATGAGGACACTTCCTGACATTTCCTTTTTTGAAAGGTTTAGGGGTAGTGTGAGTGCGCGCGTGTGTGTGTGTGTGTGTGTGTGTGTGTGTGTGTGTGTGATGGGTAGGTTTAGGGGTAGTGTGTGTGTGTGTGTGTGTGAGATTGGTAGGTTTAGGGGTATTGTGTGTGTGTGTCTGTCAGATGGGTAGGTTTAGGGGTTGTGTGTGTGTGTGTGTGTGTGTGTGTGTGTGTGTGTGTGTGTGTGTGTGTGTGTGTGTGTGTGTGTGTGTGTGTGTGTGTGTGTGTGTGTGTGTGTGTGTGTGTGTGTGTGTGTGTGTGTGTGTGTGTGTGTGTGTGTGTGTGTGTGTGTGTGTGTGTGTGTGTGTGTGTGTGTGTGTGTGTGTGTGTGTGTGTGTGTGTGTGTGTGTGTGTGTGTGTGTGTGTGTGTGTGTGTGTGTGTGTGTGTGTGAGAGATGGGTAGGTTTAGTGGTAGTGTGAGTGTGTGTGTGTGTGTGTTTGTGTGAGATGGGTAGGTTTAGGGGCAGGGGCAGTGTAAAGGGATAGAAAATACGGTTTGTATGGTATAAAAATGACGCCTATGGAATGTCCTCACATTTCACAAAAACAAACTTGTGTGTGTGTGTGTGACAGTGAGTGTGATGACATACTGTGTGTGTGTGTGTGTGTGTGTGTGTGTGTGATGGGCAGGTTTAGGGGTATGGTGTGTGTGTGTGGGATGACACACTGTGTGTGTGTGTGTGTGTGTGTGTGTGTGTGTGTGTGTGTGTGTGATGGGTAGGTTTAGGGGTATTGTGTGTGCGCGCGCGTGTGTGTGTGTCTGTGTGTGATGATAAACTGTGCGTGTGCAAGTGTTTGTGTGTGTGTGTGTGAGACTGAGTCAGCTTTAGGAAACAGCAGCTGATGACTCTTAACCAAAAAAGGGCATATACTACACACACACTCTCTCTCTCTCTCTCTCTCTCTCTCTCTCTCTCTCTCTCTCTCTCTCTCTCTCTCTCTCTCTCTCTCTCTCTCTGTCTCTCTGTCTGTCTCTCTCTCTCTCTCTCTCTCTCTCACACTCACTCTCTTTTTAATTTATTTTTAATTTGAATTGTATTAAAGTAATTTACTATTATAATTTAGCATATAATATTTTTATTTATGTAATTACTGGTTGATACAGTGTGTGTGTGTGTGTGTATATATATATATATTAGTATTTGAGGAAATTTATGACTTCATATGTATAATAAATAAAAATATAAGGCTCTTGGCACTGGCTCTTGGCAATCCTCCATCGTCTTCATGCTAAGGATCAGTAAAGCACATCTTTATGACAAAAATGTAATTATTTGTGATCTGAGTGACTCACATGCTCAAAAAACAGATATTGGATTGACTTCCACATATTCAAAACAAGCAGCCGAACTCCTCCACACACACACACACACACACACACACACACACACACACACACGATACAGAGACATGACATCATCAGTGAGAGTCCAGCAGGCTCACAGGACGTCCCGATGTGAGATTTGATGTGTTTGATGCAGGATTGTGTGTTTTATTTTGTGTTGTTTGCAGGACACAGAGGCCATGAAGAGAGCGCTGGCTCTGATCGACTCCAAAATGGGCCAGGCCAAGAACTGGCTCCGAGACCCGCACGGCCAGCCAGGTGTGATTCTGATCAGATAAACAGATGTTGAAAGATGGATGTGTGCTGATGTTGTGCGGTTGCAGGTGACCCGGGCGAGCAGGCCATTCGGCAGATCCTGGACGAGGCGGGTAAAGTTGGCGAACTCTGCGCTGGGAAAGAGAGACGGGACATTATGGGAACGGCCAAAACGCTTGGACAGCTCACCGAGCAGGTGTCCGAGCTGCGGGCCAGGTATGTCGACCCATTGGCAGGATGAGTCTGAACCCCAGGGCCCGCTGCATAAACAGCCTCTGTGTTAAAGGTGCAGTGTGTGATTTCTGAGAATCCTTGTTGAACCCAAACAGACACGCCCATTCCTTCATTGCTCCGCCCCTGAAATGCTCACTCCCACTTGCTCACTCTCTCTCCTCCCCTATCCTGAGTAGACACGCCCCCTGCTGTTGATTGGCTCACTCTCTCTCCTCCCCTATCCTGAGTAGACACGCCCCCTACTGTTGATTGGCTCACTCTCTCCTCCACCATCATGAGTAGACACGCCCCCTACTGTTGATTGGCTCACTCTCTCCTCCACCATCATGAGTAGACACGCCCCCTACTGTTGATTGGCTCACTCTCTCCTCCCCCATCATGAGTGGAAACGCCCCCTACTGTTGATTGGCTCACTCTCTCCTCCCCCATCATGAGTAGACACGCCCCCTACTGTTGATTGGCTCACTCTCTCATGCCCCATCATGAGTGGAAACGCACCCCTACTGTTGATTGGCTCACTCTCTCATGCCCCATCATGAGTAGACACGCCCCCTACTGTTGATTGGCTCACTCTCTCTACTCCCCCATCATGAGTAGACACGCCCCCTACTGTTGATTGGCTCACTCTCTCCTCCCCCATCATGAGTAGACACGCCCCCTACTGTTGATTGGCTCGCTCTCTCCTCCCCCATCATGAGTGGAAACGCCCCCTACTGTTGATTGGCTCACTCTCTCCTCCCCCATCATGAGTAGACACGCCCCCTACTGTTGATTGGCTCAATCTCTCCTCCCCCATCATGAGTGGAAACGCCCCCTACTGTTGATTGGCTCACTCTCTCCTCCCCCATCATGAGTGGAAACGCACCCCTGCTGCTGATTGGCTCACTCTCTCTACTCCCCCATCATGAGTAGACACGCCCCCATCATGAGTAGACACGCCCCCTACTGTTGATTGGCTCACTCTCTCCTCCCCCATCATAAGTGGAAACGCCCCCTACTGTTGATTGGCTCACTCTCTCCTCCCCCATCATGAGTGGAAACGCCCCCTACTGTTGATTGGCTCACTCTCTCCTCCCCCATCATGAGTGGAAACGCCCCCTACTGTTGATTGGCTCACTCTCTCCTCCCCCATCATGAGTGGAAACGCCCCCTACTGTTGATTGGCTTACTCTCTCCTCCCCCATCATGAGTGGAAACGCACCCCTGCTGCTGATTGGCTCACTCTCTCTCCTCCCCCCTATCATGAGTAGACACGCCCCCACTGCTGATTGGCTCACTCTCCTCCCCTATCATGAGTAGACACGCCCCCACTGCTGATTGGCTCACTCTCCTCCCCTATCATGAGTAGACACGCCCCCACTGCTAATTGGCTCACTCTCCTCCCCTATCATGAGTAGACACGCCTCCACTGCTGATTGGCTCACTCTCTCCTCCCCCATCTTGAGTGGAAACGCCCCCTACTGCTGATTGGCTACAAGTTTGTTGTTGTGCTCGGTCCGATCCACTTTCAACAACGTTTTTCAGAAATCACTTACTGCACTTTTAAAGGGTTAGTTTGCCCAAAAATGAAAGTTCCGTCATCATTTCATTCATTAAATCATTTACAATGAAATATTTTTTTCATTAAAATTTTTAAAAACTTTTTAGTTTTTTATCAAAAATAATATTGAAAATATTTGTTTAAATATTATCAAAAATATAATGAAACATATTTGCATTAAACTTTTTTGTTTATCAAAGTGTATTCTAATAAAAATATTACAAATAATTAATATATTAAATTATATTTTAATTATATTAAAAATTATTTTTATCAAAAGTATTGAAAATATTTGTTTAAATATTATCACACATTTATAAACATTTACATTTCAGTTTTATTTTGTTCATCAAAGTATATGTTGATCAAAATAATATTAAAATGTTCATAAATATTTATATTTAAATATTTATTAACAAAATTAATTTAAAAGTTTAATAATAATAAATTTTTATGTTAAAATATTTCATTTATCAGAGATAGTATTAAAGGTATGTAAGTCTAAATATTTTAAATTAAAAATATTTAAATATTTGTTGTTATTATTATACTATTACATTGATTAAATAAATATTATGAAACATACATATTTTGTTTATCAAAGTGTATTTTAACCAAAATAATATTACAAATATTTAATATATTAAATTATATTTTAATTATATCAGAATGACTTTTTTTAAAAATCAAAAATATAAAAAATATTTGCCAAATATTATCAAAAATATTATAAACATGTACATTTCAGTTTTATTTTGTTTATCAAAGTATATTTTAATCAAAATAATATTTATAAATATAAATAAAATATTTATTAACAAAATTAAAAAGTTTAATAATAAAAAATATTTACGTTAACATATTTTGTTTGTCTAAAATATTTTTATAAAACATATTATATAATAGTAATACAAATATTTAAATATTATATGTCCCATTAGTGCTGTAGAAGGGATGACTGCAGTACCATCCTCATCTGTTTTCTTGAAATTTGTTGGCATGAACTTGATCATATGGGGCGTGTGAAGTTTTGTTAGTCGTGTTTAATCTGTGTGTCCTGCGCAGGGGTCAGGGAGCGAGTCCAGTGGCCATGCAGAAAGCCCAGCAGGTGTCTCAGGGTCTGGATGTCCTGACGGGGAAAGTGGAAAACGCGGCGCGTAAATTGGAGGCCATGACCGGCTCGAAACAAGCCATCGCCAAGAGAATCGACGCCGCTCAGGTGAGTGTGTTGCTTCAGGGCGGACGTCCTGATTGGCTGAATCACACTCCTGTCTAAGCAGTGCCCTTTGTGTTTTGTGGACCACAGAGCTGGCTGGCCGACCCTCACGGAGGTCCGGAGGGAGAGGAGAACATCAGGGGTCTTCTGGGAGAATCCAGGAAGATCGCGGATCTCTGTGATGATCCCAAAGAGCGAGAGGACATCCTGAGGAACATGGGCGAGATCGCAGCTCTCACCGCAAAACTCTCCGAGCTCAAGAGAGCGTATGTAACCTCTCTCAACATCTTGACTTTGACTTGAAGGCTTTGTGGGGATTCTTGGCTGGAATCTTTGGAATATTATCGTGATGTTCCATTGCTGCCCACATGAGGAATCCTGCTTTCCCATTGTTTGACTGTTGACTGTCTGACGGTTGCTAAGCAACGGCTGTTCACATTGTGTGTGTATATTAGAGTCAGATGAGCTGCTTGAATATAATGTACTTAATATTTATTTTATTTGTTAAATTTATTTATTAAAATATATTTATTTAAGTATAATACATTTAAAATTATTGTTAATAATGATTAAATAAATAATTTAATTATTGTTAATAATTATTAAATAAATAATTTAATTATTGTTAATAATTATTAAATAAATAATTTAATTATTGTTAATAATTATTAATTAAATAATTTAATTATTGTTAATAATTATTAAGTAAATAATTTAATTATTGTTAATAATTATTAAATAAGTATTTACATTTACATTTTTATAAGTATTAGTTTAAATATTTTTATCAAAATAATATTTTTTTTTTTTTACATTGTATGTGTTTAAATATTTTTTGTCAAAATTAATATTGAAGTGTATACATTTATTTTTCTCAACAAAAATAATATTATTGGTATTTACATTTTAAATGTGCTTATCAAAAAAGTTTAAATGTTATATAATATTTTTTTAAATATTAAGAACTACATTAACTTATTATTATTATTATTATGATTAAATTCTGCTTTTTTATTAGTTTACAGTACAATACTATTATTACTACAGTAATACATTTTTTTGTTGATGTTTTTTAACCATTTAATAAAATAAAATAAATATTTATTCATATATAATGTGAGAGTTTTCTATTCTGTTCAAATATATTTAAATTAGGACTGTCAAAAGATTAATTGCGATTAATCGCATCCAAAATAAAAGTTTGTGTTTACATAATATATGTGTGTGTGTACTCTGTTAATTATTATTTATATATAAAAACATACACAAGCATGTATATATTTAAGAAAAAATATTATTTTTATATATAAAACATTTATATTTATATATATTATAGATTATATAAATGTATATACAGTATATACATGCAAATATTTCTTAAATATATACATGAATGTGTGTGTATTTATATATTAATAATAATTAACAGTGTACACACACACATATATTATGTAATCACAAACTTTTAGTTTGGATGCGATTAATCGTGATTAATCTTTTGACAGCCCTAATTTAAATCATATATGATTTTTAAATATATTTTATATATGTATATAATATATATAATACATATATAATATTTATTTGTTTATTTATTTATTTATTTTTTACAGAATAGAAAAATTATATAACACATGTAGGGTCTACATTATTTTTAATATTTTTCCACACACCCAGAGACTAGGTAGACTGCTTGAGCGAGGCTTTAGTGGAAGGGCATTGTGCTTGAGCTGCTCCAGAATGAAGCCCCTTCAGCTGTAAACGCTCCTTCTGTTCTCCCTGCTGTGTGTTCAGAGGTAAGGGCGACACCCCTGAGGCTCGAGCGCTGGCCAAGCAGATCGCCACAGCGCTGCAGAATCTACAGTCCAAAACCAGCAAAGCCGTGGCCAACACTCGGCCGGCCAAAGCAGCCGTCCACCTGGAGGGCAAGATCGAGCAGGCTCAGAGGTGGATCGACAACCCCACGCTGGACGACAGCGGAGTCGGTGCGTCTCTCATAGGGCTTCAAAATTACCCTGCACCCATTATGCCCTTTGTCAAAGTATTGTTGATTATCTCCTCATATTCTCCAGTTTTGCAGCTCCTCTCTTCCCAGTAACGCTCTGTTTAGTTCCTGTCTCTATGAAGCCCCGCCTTCTGACAAGCACACTGTGCTCTGATTGGTCAGCTGGAGCAGTGTATTGTGCAAAGTCCCGCCCCTTACCATAACCGCCAGTTTCAATCATAGGCTGTAAAAAAATATGTAGTGTCCGTGACGTCACCCATAGGATCTGAAGAGCAGTTTTAGTCGGGTCGAGCTGGTCGTCGCCATCTTGTCAGCTCATCACTCCCGGATAACAGAAAATGGGCAAAGAGGCGGGACGTGGGCGGAGCTGAGGTGATGACTAACAGACA
>NC_137113.1:3778534-3821034 GCF_949357685.1 Gobio gobio | reverse complement strand
AGACCTGATGCCACAGGTAACAGACAAACCAGCTCACACACACTCACACTCTTCACTCCAGACCTGACGCCACAGGTAACAGACAAACCAGCTCACACACACTCACACTCTTCACTCCAGACCCGACGCCACAGGTAACAGACAAACCCGCTCACACACACTCACACTCTTCACTCCAGACCTGACGCCACAGGTAACAGACAAACCAGCTCACTCACACTCTTCACTCCAGACCTGACGCCACAGGTAACAGACAAACCAGCTCACACACACTCACACTCTTCACTCCAGACCTGACGCCACAGGTAACAGACAAACCAGCTCACACACACTCACACTCTTCACTCCAGACCTGACGCCACAGGTAACAGACAAACCAGCTCACACACACTCACACTCTTCACTCCAGACCTGATGCCACAGGTAACAGACAAACCCGCTCACACACACTCACACTCTTCACTCCAGACCTGATGCCACAGGTAACAGACAAACCCGCTCACACACACTCAGACTCTTCACTCCAGACCTGACGCCACAGGTAACAGACAAACCCGCTCACACACACTCAGACCCTTCACTCCAGACCTGACGCCACAGGTAACAGACAAACCAGCTCACACACACTCACACTCTTCACTCCAGACCTGACGCCACAGGTAACAGACAAACCAGCTCACACACACTCACACTCTTCACTCCAGACCTGACGCCACAGGTAACAGACAAACCAGCTCACACACACTCACACTCTTCACTCCAGACCTGATGCCACAGGTAACAGACAAACCAGCTCACACACACTCACACTCTTCACTCCAGACCTGACGCCACAGGTAACAGACAAACCAGCTCACACACACTCACACTCTTCACTCCAGACCCGACGCCACAGGTAACAGACAAACCCGCTCACACACACTCACACTCTTCACTCCAGACCTGACGCCACAGGTAACAGACAAACCAGCTCACTCACACTCTTCACTCCAGACCTGACGCCACAGGTAACAGACAAACCAGCTCACACACACTCACACTCTTCACTCCAGACCTGACGCCACAGGTAACAGACAAACCAGCTCACACACACTCACACTCTTCACTCCAGACCTGACGCCACAGGTAACAGACAAACCAGCTCACACACACTCACACTCTTCACTCCAGACCTGACGCCACAGGTAACAGACAAACCCGCTCACACACACTCACACTCTTCACTCCAGACCTGATGCCACAGGTAACAGACAAACCCGCTCACACACACTCAGACTCTTCACTCCAGACCTGACGCCACAGGTAACAGACAAACCCGCTCACACACACTCAGACCCTTCACTCCAGACCTGACGCCACAGGTAACAGACAAACCAGCTCACACACACTCACACTCTTCACTCCAGACCTGACGCCACAGGTAACAGACAAACCAGCTCACACACACTCACACTCTTCACTCCAGACCTGACGCCACAGGTAACAGACAAACCCGCTCACACACACTCAGACCCTTCACTCCAGACCTGACGCCACAGGTAACAGACAAACCAGCTCACACACACTCAGACCCTTCACTCCAGACCTGACGCCACAGGTAACAGACAAACCAGCTCACACACACTCACACTCTTCACTCCAGACCTGACGCCACAGGTAACAGACAAACCCGCTCACACACACTCAGACCCTTCACTCCAGACCTGACGCCACAGGTAACAGACAAACCAGCTCACACACACTCACACTCTTCACTCCAGACCTGACGCCACAGGTAACAGACAAACCAGCTCACACACACTCACACCCTTCACTCCAGACCTGACGCCACAGGTAACAGACAAACCAGCTCACACACACTCACACTCTTCACTCCAGACCTGACGCCACAGGTAACAGACAAACCAGCTCACACACACTCACACCCTTCACTCCAGACCTGACGCCACAGGTAACAGACAAACCAGCTCACACACACTCACACCCTTCACTCCAGACTGATGGGAATCTGTGGTATCTTTGGTGGTTTTGTCCTGCAGGTCATCTCTGCCGCTCGAATCCTCCTGAAGAATCCCGGGAACCAGGCGGCCTATGAACACTTCGAGACCATGAAGAATCAGTGGATCGACAATGTCGAGAAAATGACAGGTGACAAACACATTTATCCATCCATCCATCCATACATCCATCCATCCATCCATCCGTCCATCTGTCCATCCATCCATTTATTTGTACATACACATCTATCCATCCATCCGTCCATCTGTCCATATAACTATCATCCGTCCATCCATCCATTTGTACATACACATCTATCTATCTATCTATCCATCCATCCATCCATCCATCCATCTATCTATCCGTCTGTCCCTCTGTCCATCTATCTATCGTCCGTCCATCCATCCATTTTTACATACACATTTATCTATCTATCTATCTATCTATCTATCTATCTATCTATCTATCTATCTATCTATCTATCTATCTATCTATCTATCTATCTATCTATCTATCTATCTATCTATCTATCTATCTATCTATCTATCCATCTATCCATCCATCCATCCATTTGTACATACACATTTATCTATCCATCCATTCATCCATCCATCCATTTGTACATACACATTTATCTATCTATCCATCCATCCATCCATCCATTTGTACATACACATTTATCTATCTATCCATCCATTCATCCATCCATCCATTTGTACATACACATTTATCTATCTATCCATCCATCCATCCATTTGTACATACACATTTATCTATCTATCCATCCATTCATCCATCCATCCATTTGTACATACACATTTATCTATCTATCCATCCATTCATCCATCCATCCATTTGTACATACACATTTATCTATCTATCCATCCATTCATCCATCCATCCATTTGTACATACACATTTATCTATCCATCCATTTGTACATACACATTTATCTATCTATCTATCTATCTATCTATCTATCTATCTATCTATCTATCTATCTATCTATCTATCTATCTATCTATCTATCTATCTATCTATCTATCTATCTATCTGTCTGTCTGTCTGTCTGTCTGTCTGTCTGTCTGTCTGTCTGTCTGTCTGTCTGTCTGTCTGTCTGTCTGTCTGTCTGTCTGTCTGTCTGTCTGTCTGTCTGTCTGTCTGTCTGTCTGTCTGTCTGTCTGTCTGTCTGTCTGTCTGTCTGTCTGTCTGTCTGTCTGTCTGTCTGTCTGTCTGTCTGTCTGTCTGTCTGTCTGTCTGTCTGTCTGTCTGTGTCTGTCTGTCTGAGTTTATTTTGTTTAATGTAATACTGTTTATATATTGTTTATTTTTTCTTTATTTTACATTTTTACCATTTATTTTTAAAATATCTTACGTACTTATTTTTAATTATTTTATAATTTTTTTAATATTTATTTAATTTTACTTTCAATAATTGAAAAAAAATAGGTTGGAATATCACAAATGATCTTCAGTAATTTAAGCTACTAGAACAAATCCTGCCCGTGTGTCTTCCTCAGGTCTGGTGGATGAAGCGATTGACACCAGGTCTCTGTTGGACGCATCAGAAGAAGCCATTAAGAAAGATCTGGACAAGTGTCAGGTAGCCATGGCCAATCACCAGCCTCAGATGCTGGTCGCCGGGGCAACCAGCATCGCCCGACGAGCCAATCGGATCATGCTGGTGGCAAAACGAGAGGTGGAGAACTCCGAGGACCCGAAGTTCAGAGAAACCGTGAAAGCGGCTTCCGACGAGCTCAGCAGAACCATCTCACCAATGGTCATGGACGCCAAGGCCGTGGCCGGCAACATACAGGACCAAAGTGAGACACACAGAAAAAGAAGTTCACTTCATTGTGGAAGTCACTAAATGATAGGGCCAGAAAGCAACCACCCAGATTCCCTTTAATTGATGAAAGCTCATTTTTAGGCGCTTCTTCCCATTAAGTTTGTGTTTTCTATATGCATGTTAAAGCAACCCAAACTCCGAGCAGATGTAGAGATGGAGAAGCATTTATTGTGAAAAAAAAGATGATTATAGTTGATGTAATTTGATTGGTAACAGCCCTATTGTGTCTTAAATGTAAGAATTTGACACAAAAGATGATGCATGCCTTTAATTAGGTTAATATCGTGCACCTCTAAGCCATATCAAAATTTAGTTTTTTGTCTCGATTAATCGTGCAGCCCTAGTTATGACCATTGTCTTTCTGGACAGGCCTTCAGAGGGGCTTCCTGGACTCGGGTTTTAAGATCCTGGGAGCCGTGGCTAAAGTCAGAGAGGCGTTCCAGCCGCAGGAGCCAGACTTCCCTCCTCCACCGCCAGACCTGGAGCACCTGCAGGTCAGTTTCACCGCAGACAGGCATTTATTGCACAAGCAGGATTTTAAACATGAGCACTGGTTCTTGTTCAGATAAGCGACAACGCCGCCCCGCCGAAACCGCCCCTGCCGGAGGGTGAAGTGCCGCCTCCCAGACCTCCACCACCTGAGGAGAAGGACGAGGAGTTCCCAGAGCTGCAGGCCGGAGAGATTATCAGCGAACCCATGATGGTGGCCGCCCGACAGCTTCATGAAGAGGCTCGCAAGTGGTCCAGCAAGGTCAGTCTCGCAGAGTTGGGTTTGGGTATTGAGCATAGACTGTAAAAAAATATGGACGTAGTGTCCGTGACGTCACCCATAGGATTCTGATGAGCCGTTCTGAAGCGCAAAGTATGGACGAGTTGGCCGTTGCCATCTTCGCAGTGCGTCATCGCGCGTCACTCCCGGATAACAGAAAATGGGCAAAAAGGCGGAATGTGGGCGGAGCTTAAGTGACGCGCTGACTAACAGACAGCAGATAAATGGCTATCCACCTGTCACTCGAAGTGGCCACCCCCTTAATTATGCAGAACTTTAAGGCTTTATATAATGTAAATGAATGAGTTATAAAAAAATTCACCCCCCTCACAGTCGTCATGAAGGGCAAAATTAGCCGTACAGACCAAAAGCACAATGTGTCCCAGACTGTAAACATGTTTTATTCTGCTCTAAAGTTGGCCATTTTAACATGAGCTCAATGAGATTCTGCTCCTTCTGGAGCATGTCCCTAGTGGCCAGTCGATGAACTGCAGTTTGAGGCACTTCCGTATTGGCTTCAAGAGAAACTGCGGGAGGAGCCGCTTGGTATCGAGTAGGGCTGTAATCAACCAAAGAAAATCTTGGTCGACTGAAGTCCTGAAATTTTCGACTAAAAATGACGTTAGGAAAAAAAACGTTAAATTAATTAGCTGTGCACTGTGTGCAGTACTTGGTGGCCTTGTTTTCTGCCTAAATGAATTATAAATAAACATAAACTAGTAGCTATTTGCAGTATATTAAATAGTTTTTGATCTGATTATTTAGCACTGAAATGAGTCTGACACACGAGTCTGTGGCTCTGAGAGTGTTGCATCACGTGCACTTGCGCAATATCATAGCCTATGATTTACCAAAATATAGTACTATATCATCACAAGAACTTTTGAGGAATATGCAATAATTGTTTTTGTCATATGTATTATAATAACTGACAGATACTATCATTTCAGCCGCTCTGTGAACATAGGATCAGCTCAGCTTCACGGCTGAGACACAAATAGACTATTAACGTAAAGCTTTTACTCTTAAACACAAAAGATACGTCCACTTTAATAAAAAAATTTATATTTATTAAACAAGCCAGATCAAGAGCAGAAACAAAATAAAGTGCATAACTGAAAAATAAAGCATAGGCTCAAAACTAATACAAACAGTGGCCACAGCGCATCGCGCATTTGGCTCCAAATAAAAAATAAAGTAGCCTAATAAAGTGCCCAAATCCAATAAATAAAACTAGAAATAAATTTTGCAGTTTGCACAATAATAAAAGGGACGGGGCAACTCAAAACAGACGGGGCAACCTAACGCAGACAAGTTAGCTTACCGTTTTTTGTGATATGACATGTTTGTCGTTGAGCTGTGATACGTTCAAACGTTTGGCTGCGTTCATTTCATCAGGTGGAAAGCACTAAACGCGGCCAAACTGATTAAATTAACTGCAAAAAATCCGAATTTTGGTCGAGCCAGAACGTATCGACCAATCGACTGGGAGATTACAGCCCTAGTATCGAGAACCAGTTCAATTTAAGACCAGCTCCAAATTTCTAAGATCCGGGGATTCGATAAAACGTGATTCCGGTTAACGGTTCCTGTGTTGACCTATAGAGCTCCGGAGGTCACATGACCCATTCTGTGTACGACGCCATTTTGGCAGGCAGGAAGAGCCGGCGCCAGGATGAGTTTCAAGGCTACAGAGTTCACTGCGCACTTTAAATCAAAAGACATAGACCTGTACATAGCAAAACTTCATAGATTAAACATAACAGATCCCTATAATGCCACCGGGGTGCTTTTCATGTGTATGGAGAAAAGAAAAAGGAGAGCTTTCCTGTCAGGGTTTTTTTCGATACCGGTGCCAAACCAATACTTAAAATAAATAAAAAAGCAACAAAACGAGCTGGATGACATTAAAAAATGGCTTTTTATAGATTTTTTTTTTATTATTTAAATTGAGCAATTTATTATAAGTTTAAAATATACTTAAATATATAAATATAAATAAATACAAAACACAATTTACTTAACTAATTCACAGTAAAACCAAAGCCCTCTAACCCAACTACCACAGGCCTAGTTTAACTCTAAATCACAGTTACAGTAATAACAGCACAGTCTGTGATCTTGGTCTGCTACAAACCAGCTTCAAGCTTCAGCTTTATTTTGCAGAAATATGACCATTTTCTCTGGCTAAATATTTTAGAACGCATCGCCTTATTGTTTCCATGGCGACACGTCATGCTTCTCACATGACACACATCGGGTTTATTTCGCTTTTTATTTTTTTATTTAAAATATTCACAAACGTTCCTTATGTAAGTGTTCTTTAGCCTGTTGATTTTTGTTGTTCATGGTAGCTACAGTTATATGTTTTGCAATACATTTTTTTTCCCCTACTGGAATTTAAATTAGGAATTGATAATTCTGGGTACACACGAAAAGATAATCAGGGCGATTTTGGGACTATTTCTCCCCTTCCGACAATCCTAGGTAAAGTCCAGATTATCTTCATGGTTCTAAAGATTATCTTCTCAGATTTTCCTGCGGTGTGAGGCGTGTTAAGAGTGTGTTGAGAACGTCGGAGCCGCCCCGATCGCGATGTTGAATATTTACGATCAGAAATCCTGTTGTGGTGGGAACCCTGAGGACAAGCACACGCGCTCTGGAGATTATCATGTGTAACGAAACTATCCAATAAGAAAGCGAGCTGACGGAAGACACACCTCCAGCTCGCGCTGTAACATGTAAAGTCCATCTTCACACTGTCCCCATGACTTCATCTAAACATTTTCCTTTCCCCCCTGCAAATGTTCTGTAAAAAGCAGTCCATGCACTATAAGCGCAATTTCTTCTTGCCGGTCGTCCGCCATTTTTGTTTACTTTAAAGTCACGTTTGAGATATCTTGATGAGAGAGATTTTGTGAGATTTCACAGAAGGGACTCTGTTGTTTGTGAATGGGATCTGTTAGTGTGTGCTGTGCTTTCCTGGTCACATCGCAGCACTCCACACACTTGAGAAACATCACGGGTAAATCTATGATTTCTTATCGTCATGTTTGTGGTCTCTCGCATATAAGAGTTACAAATCTTTTCGTGTGTACCCAGCATAAGAATCAGAATCATCCTTAACGGTGTTGGGGAAAGTTACTTTAAAAAGTAATGCATTACAATATTGCGTTACTCCCTTAAAAAGTAACTAATTGAGTTACTTAGTTACTTTTTAAGAAAAGTAATGCTTTACGTTACTTACCAATGCTTTACGTTACTTACCATCCTCGCAAGATGGCGCCGCCGTGCTCGGTCGCCGTTCAGGTCGCTCCGCTAAGACTTTGCTTTTATTTATTATTCTACTCTCTTTTACTCTCTATTTTTTCCAACGGATCATCTGCTTTGATCTGTTACGACAGCAAAACACTTCTGGAAATTGGTTACCGCTACACTGACCTGTTTCAGGACACTTTCTCCAATCTTCCATCTGAGATTCGCCGGGACGCCGAGTTGAACAATGGCCACTCGAGTCGACGGCGAAGATTCAAAAAACACCGCGGGAAACGCGCTGGGATCCGCAACAGACTGAGAAAAAGAGCATTCAGTCCTCCTCTCCCGAGCATTTTGCTCGCAAATGTCCAATCCTTGGAGAATAAGATGGACGATCTTAGAGCCAGGATAAGTTTTCAACGGGACATGAGAGACTGCAACATCTATTGTCTGTCCGAAACATGGCTCACGCCAGCGGTCCCGGATACAGCCGTGACGCCGTCCGAGAACTTCTCTGTTTTTCGGATGGACAGAACAGCCGAGGCCGGGAAATCTAAAGGCGGTGGAGTGTGTTTCATGATAAACAAGAAATGGTGCGATCCTAGGAACATCTCCATTCTTTCGCGATCCTGCTCGCCTCACTTGGAACATTTATCTCTCATGTGCCGGCCTTTCTACCTACCGAGGGAGTTTTCCTCGGTCATCTGCACTGCCGTTTATATTCCACCACAAGCAGACACGGGGCTGGCTTTATCTGCCCTCCATGATGTGACCAGCGGCTTCATAAACAAACACCCCGACGCTGCTTTCATCGTCGCGGGTGATTTTAACAAAGCAAACCTAAAGAAAGTATTGCCAAACTTTCACCAGCATGTCTCCTGTCCCACACGAGGAGCAAACACACTGGATCATTGCTACTCTCCGTTTAAGAACGCCTACAAAGCTCGTTCACAGCCAGCTTTTGGCAAATCGGACCATGCCGCCATTTTCCTCACACCGGAATACAAACAAAGGCTCGTTCAAGAGCCCCCGGTGAGGAGGGAAGTCAAACGCTGGTCATCCCATTCAGAGATCACGCTACAGGCAGCTCTTGATGACGTCGACTGGGACATGTTCCGCGCGAGTTCTGAAGACGTCAGCGAGTTCACAGAAGTGGCGCTCTGCTTTATTAACACACTGACAGAGCAAGCCACACAAACATTAACTATAACGTCCTTCCCTAATCAGAAACCGTGGGTGGACAGTTCAATTCGCACTGCAGTAAACTCGCGCACCACCGCTTACAATGCCGGTCTCCTAACGGGGGATATGAGGGAGTACAAAGCTTCATGTTACGCTCTCCGGCGCGCCGTTAAAGCCGCAAAACTCCGCTATAAAGACCGAGTGGAATCTCATTTCCAACTCAACGACTCCCGGCGGATGTGGCAGGGACTGAGGACCATCTGTGCTTTTGGAACTAAATCCTCTGCAGAGGTGAGAGCTGATCCGTTGCTGGTGAACGAGTTAAACTCTTTCTACGCTCGCTTTGATGGTAATCGCGGCAGCGCGACTCCGGCGAGTGACGCGTCAGAGAGAGTCCCTCAGAGCAGCAACGGTCACGTGATCTCTGTCTCGGAGGACGAGGTTCGGAGGGCACTCAAACGTGTGGATGTCAGGAAAGCTGCTGGGCCGGATGGTATTTCAGGTCGTGTTCTGCGGTCCTGTGCTGATCAGCTCGCAGGGCTCTTTACATCCATATTTAACGAGTCCCTTGCTACATCTGTTGTCCCCACCTCCTTCAAACGATCCTCCATCATCCCTGTACCTAAGATCAGTAAACCCTCTTGCCTAAATGACTATCGTCCAGTGGCTCTCACATCTTTAGTCATGAAGGTCTTTGAGAGACTCATTAAAAACAACATTTGCTCCTCCATTCCTGACACTTTGGACCCTCTTCAGTTTGCCTATCGTCCCAATAGATCGACTGAAGATGCCATTTCTCACGTCCTTCACTCCTGCCTCACTCACATCGACAGCAAAAGTGGGAACTATGTCAGGTTGCTATTTATTGACTATAGCTCAGCCTTTAACACCATAGTTCCCATTAAGCTAACACACAAACTCCTGGATCTAGGCCTGAATTCTTCTCTCTGCCTCTGGATTGAAGATTTCCTCACTGGCAGACCCCAGGCGGTGAGAGTAGGCCAGTTCACCTCCACCTCCATCACCCTGAGTGTTGGAGCTCCACAGGGCTGTGTGCTGAGTCCCCTGCTCTACTCTCTCTACACCCATGACTGTTTGTCCACACACAGCTCCACCTCGATCATCAAGTTTGCTGATGATACTGTTGTCCTGGGTCTCATCTCCAACAACAATGAGACGGCATACTTGGACGAAGTGGAGCAACTGACATCATGGTGCCAGGACAACTGTCTCTCTCTGAATGTTAACAAGACCAAAGAACTGATTGTGGACTTCAGGAAGAGACAGCATCGGTCATACTCCCCTCTCATGATCAGCGGGACACCGGTAGAGAGAGTGAGCAGCTTCAAATACCTGGGTGTGAACATCTCCGAGGATCTGACCTGGACTACACACATCCAGACACAGGTGAAAAAAGCCAGGCAAAGACTGTACCACCTGCGCCAGCTGAGGAAATTCAGGGTTTCACCAGCCATCCTGAAAACTTTCTATCGAGGGGCGATAGAAAGTGTCCTGACTCAGTGCATCACAGCGTGGTACGGGAACAGCACCAGTCACGACTGCAAAGCCCTGCAAAGAGTGGTGCGCTTATCCGAGCGCATCTCAGGCTCAGCTCTCCCGTCTCTGCAGGACATCTACACCAAACGCTGCAGAGGTAGAGCTACTAAAATTATCAGAGACATTAATCACCCTGCAAACTCTCACTTCACCCTGCTGCCATCTGGTAAGCGCTTCCGTAGCCTGATGGCAAAGACTGAAAGACTCAGGAGGAGTTTCTTCCCCCAGGCCATCAGACTCCTGAACTCAGTCACGTGACTTCACTTCACCCCGCACACGCATAAACATCCAGTTTAAACATTAACATCCATATACTGCCATTGCACTGCACTTTACGTTCCTATTGTTACTGTGTAACAACCTGTAATAAACCTTGCACATTATACTTCTTTATATATACATATATATATATTTTATGTTAACCACTTATTTTTAAGTCTACAGTTTATCTCACTTATCATATCCACATATTTTTTATATTTTTATTTTATCTTATTTCCAATTTTTATCTTTACTTGATTTATTTATAATCCTACTTATGTTAATACTTTTTATTCTAATTTTATTCTATTTCTATTTTAATTTCTTGTAACTGTTATTTGCACTGTCCATGGAGCGGACCTGTTTACATTTCACTGCCAGTTGTATATTGTGTATATAACTGTGTATGTGACAAATAAAACTCTTGAATCTTGAATCTTGAATCTACTTTTGCGTTACTTTTTCTCACCTGGGCTGGGCGTGTTTTTGTTTTTGTTAAAAAAAGTTATATTTTTGTGCAACGGTAAAGACCTCTTCATACCAAAATTGAAATAATAAGCCCCAGGCTGAGGTAAAAATGCAAATTGATGCATGAACAGTAGAGGGCGCAGCTCTGGATAATGGTAGAATAGGACGCAGGAGAAAAAAGTTTTACCAATAAAAACAAAAAATCTAGTAATTTCAGCAGGGGTCAGCAGCAAGACATTGGTAAATTAAATATAAAAGGTAGATTATGCATAAAAAATAGTTGTTTTATTTAACATTTAATTATTGGAGGTTTGTATAGTACTCTGATTTTGCATTTGACTGATTTTATTCATTTTGAGGAGTACAGAATCTTTATTGTGCATGTGAGATTAATAAATGCTCACATTTAGTCTAGAACTACAATAACCCTCATGTTCACACACACACACACACGCCTCTGCACTTATTTTCCTCAACATGGGGGCAGGAGAGCTGTCAGTCAAATTAATGTGAAAAAGTAACTCAGATATTTTGTTGTAAATTTGAAAAGTAATGCGTTACTTTACTAGTTACTTGGAAAAAGTAATTTTATTACGTAACTCAAGTTACTTGTAATGTGTTACCCCCAACACTGATCCTTAATGGTTGGATCCATGCGGGTTATTAAACAATAATGTTTTTGCAGGGTAATGACATCATCGGCGCGGCCAAGCGCATGGCTCTGCTGATGGCCGAGATGTCTCGACTGGTCCGAGGTAGCGGCGGGAATAAGAGGGCGCTCATCCAGTGTGCCAAAGACATCGCCAAAGCCTCCGACGAGGTCACACGCCTCGCCAAGGAGGTCGCCAAGCAGTGCACGGACAAACGCATACGAACCAACCTGCTGCAGGTAATGAGCGCTGGGTGGAGTCAAGGCCACGGCGTGACTGCTGACAGATGGGCTGAGGAGTTTAGTGTAGGCCAGAGGAGAACTGGCACCCCGACTGAGCCTGGTTTCTCCCAAGGTTTATTTTTCTCCATTAGGTCACCTGATGGAGTTTTGGTTCCTTGCCACTGTCGCCTTTGGCTTGGCTTGCTCAGTCGGGGACACAAAATTTTCAACTAAACATCCAAATACATTTTCAACTATATTACTGATCTGCCAGCATTGGCACTACACTCACCTAAAGGATTATTAGGAACACACACTAATACTGTGTTTGCCCCCCTTTCGCCTTCAGAACTGCCTTAATTCTACGTGGCATTGATTCAACAAGGTGCTGAAAGCATTCTTTAGAAATGTTGGCCCATATTGATAGGAGAGCATCTTGCAGTTGATGGAGATTTGTGGGATGCACATCCAGGGCACGAAGCTCCCGTTCCACCACATCCCAAAGATGCTCTATTGGGTTGAGATCTGGTGACTGTGGGGGCCATTTTAGTTCAGTGAACTCATTGTCATGTTCAAGAAACCAATTTGAAATGATTGGAGCTTTGTGACGGTGCATTATCCTGCTGGAAGTAGCCATCAGAGGATGGGGACATGGTGGTCATAAAGGGATGGACATGGTCAGAAACAATGCTCAGGTAGGCCGTGGCATTTAAAGGTGAACTATGTAGGATTTTTGCAGTAAAATATCCAGAAACCACTAGGCCAGTGTTATATATTTTGTTCAGTTGAGTACTTAGAATATCCCAAATGTTTTAAACTATTTGTAAATCGTGAGAAATTTGCTATTTTAACCAAGGAACCGGGACGTGTGAGCTATGCGTGTGAGGGAGTCGCCTGTCGATTGCGTCATATCTGCGTCACCCTCGGTCTCCGGTTTTATTCAGTGAAACACTTTACTCTCACTGCAGTGTGAACAAGTGTCATAGCAGCCGCCGAGCGAACGTCATAACTTCCTTTTCAACACACTCAGATATATCTAATACGATAAACAGAGTTGGGTTACCTCAGACTCATGACTGGAAAAGAGGAAGTAGCGCCGGCAACCGTGTCATAATAAAAGTCCCGCCAGCGATTATGCCATAATAAGAGTCCCGCTCTTCAATCGCTCCTGCGGCCTTGCTCAGCTCCACAACACTCGCTCCTGCTCTACTTCAGACTACAGTAATGTTAATAATCGCATCCATGAACATGATTTCTGCCCGAGTCCTATCCTGACTGTTTTCCACCGGCTGTGATGTGAAGACCACATGTCCCGAGATTCTGCGCTCAAACGTGCCGTCATAAAACTACGTCTTTGTTTTGAACAGGCGACCTCTAGTGGACGGAAAAGTTACATAGTGTAGCTTTAAAGGTCCTGTTCTTCGTGATTCCATTTTTCAAACTTTAGTTAGTGTGTAATGTTGCTGTTAGAGCATAAATAATACCTGTAAAATGATAAAGCTCAAAGTTCAATGCCAAGCGAGATATTTTATTTAACAGAAGTTCCCTTTCGAAGCCTACAGTGAACGGCCGGTTTGTTCTACATCCCTGTACTTCCTGCTTTAATGACGTCAGTAGAACAGTTTGTTGACTAACCTCCGTCCACAAGAATACGCGAAAAAGGGTCTTGTTGCTCCCTCGTGGAGAAGAGGAAGTGTTGCGTTCGGTTCGGTTCGGTTGCGTTTGTCGCCATGCCGTCGAGACGCTGTTATTTTCATCCTGGAGTCAAATCACCTTTGTTTGGCCTTCAGGGACACTGTAGTTTGAGCGCGTTCATCTCCCCGTTATGGTAAGAGGCGTGACCTTCCCGGTCAACGTGCGCTAAGCTGCTGTCCAATCACAACTGGGGAACCGCTGGCACAATCAGAACTCGTTACGTATTTCTGAAGGAGGGACTTCATAGAACAAGAAAATCATCAAGCCGTTTTGAGGACAGTGAAAACAGCGGTATACAGTTAAGTACATTGTATGAAAAATACTGTTTTTTTACACATGAAACATGAACACGTTATATTGCACACTGTAAACACAATCAAAGCTTCAAAAAAACACGAAAAACGGGACCTTTAAACGATGCCCAATTGGCACTAAGGGGCCTAAAGTGTGCCAAGAAAACATCCCCCACACCATATCACACCACCACCAGCCTGCACAGTAGTAGATTGTGAAATGCTCAGACCGGCCCGTCTGGCACCAACAACCATGCCACGCTCAAAATTGCTTAAATCACCTTTCTTTCCCATTCTGACATTCAGTGTGGAGTTCAGGAGATTGTCTTGACCAGGACCACATCCCTAAATGCATTGAAGCAACTGCCATGTGATTGGTTGATTAGATAATTACATTAATGATAAAATGAACAGGTGTTCCTAATAATCCTTTAGGTGAGTGTATATGATAATTGAGATGAGCTGGATGACATCACCGTTTTCTCCAGTGGCAAATTCGTTCAATTGGATAATGAAAGTAGGGATGCACTGATATGAACATTTTGGCCGATACCGATAATTCTTTATATTTGAAAGCCGATGGCCGATATATCATAGGAGTCTCAATCTCCTATATACCGGTATGGTGGTGATATATTGTTCATCCCTAACATTGAAAAAGGAGCTAGTGCATGGAAAGTAGGGATGCAGGGATATAAAAATGTTGGTTGATACCGATAATTCTTTATATTTGAAAGCCGATAACCGATATATTGGCCAATAAATCTAATTCCAAATTTGTATATCATTTTTGAGAGCCTGATTACAAAAACAAAAGTCTCAGCATTAAAATCCATGACTCAAACACACAGTTATGATGTTCTCATTATGATTCTCTGTAGCCGATATGACAGACTCGCGCTGCACGTGTTGCTCTGAACCGTATTTTCCTTTTTTGAAGTGATTCCAATCATATTTCAAGCATTTCAAACCCATCATGGTGAACAGTGCACATATGAAGTGTCTCAGCTGAAGGAAATAATACAATATTTATCGGCTTTAAAATATCGGACACATTTTCTTATCAGGCCGATAGTGATAACATTAAAAATGTAACCTAAATCGGCCGATACCGATATGGTGGTGATATATCGTGCATCCCTAACAATGAAAAAGGAGCTAGTGCATGGAAAGTAGGGATGCACTGATATGAACATTTTGTCTGATTAACCGATAATTCTTTATATTTGAAAGCCGATAACCAATATATTGGCCGATAAATCTAAATACAAATGTTTATATAATTTTTGAGAGTCTGATTACAAAAACTACAGTCTCAGCATTAAAGCCATGACTCAAACACACAGTTATGATGATGTTCTCATTATGATTTTCTGTAGCTGATATGACAGACTTGATATTTCATGCATTTCAAACCCATCATGGTGAACAGTGCACATCTGAAGTGTCTCAGCTGAAGGAAATAATACATTATTTATCGGCTTTAAAATATCGGCCAAAGTTTCTTATCAGGCCGATAATGATAACATTAAAAATGTAACGTATATCGTCCAATACCGATATGGTGGTGATATATTGTTCATCCCTAACAATGAAAAATGAGCTAGTGCATGGAAAGTTGAGATGCACTGATATGAACATTTTGGTCGATACCGATAACCGATAATACTTTATATTTGAAAGCCGATAATTCATATATTGGCCGATAAATCTAATTCCAAATTTGTATATAATTTTGAGAGTCTGATTACAAAAACAAAAGTCTCAGCATTAAAGCCATGTCCCAAACACACAGTTATGATGTTCTCATTATGATTTTCTGTAGCCGATATGACAGACTCGCGCTGCACGTGTTGCTCTGAACCGTATTTTCCATTTTTGAAGTGATTTCAATCATATTCCAAGCATTTCAAACCCATCATGGTGAACAGTGTACATCTGAGGTGTCTCATCTGAAGGAAATAATACATTATTTATCGGCTTTAAAATATCGGACACATTTTCTTATCGGGCCGATAATGATAACATTAAAAATGTAACATTTAATTGGCCGATACCAATATGGTGGTGATATAATGTTCATCCCTGTCAATGAAAAATGAGCTAGTGCATGAAAGTAGGGATGCACTGATATGAACATTTTGGTCGATACCGATAACCGATAATTCTTTATACTTGAAAGCTGATAACCGATATATCAGCCGATGAATCTAAATCCACATTTTCATATAATTTTTGAGAGCCTGATTACAAAAACAATCACACACATCTGAAGTGTCTCAGCTGAAGGAAATAATACATTATTTATCAGCTTTAATATGTCGGACACATTTTCTTATCTGACCGATAACATGAAAAAAGTTACACATATATCGGCCGATACAGATATGGTGGTGATATATCGTGCATCCCTAAATGAAACAATGAAAAATGAGCTAGTGCATGGAAAGGAAAGCAATTTAAGATGAAGCAGTTCTGCACAAGATGTTCTTTATGACTGTAAAAATGACTCGAGCGCACATTTTGAAGGAGTCTTGTGTGTTTGTGTAGGTGTGTGAGAGGATTCCTACCATCAGCACACAGCTGAAGATTCTCTCCACTGTGAAGGCCACCATGTTGGGACGCACCAACATCAGCGAGGAGGAATCCGAGCAGGTCAGATCTCGCTCTCCGCTCTTTGCCGTCTCGCGTTTAAAGTCAGGAAAGCCGTCTAAACGCGTGTTTCTGTTCTCTTGTAGGCCACAGAGATGCTGGTCCACAACGCTCAGAACCTGATGCAGTCGGTGAAGGAGACGGTGAGGGAAGCCGAGGCCGCCTCCATCAAGATCCGCACGGACGCCGGACTGACCCTGCGCTGGGTCCGCAAGACGCCATGGTACCAGTGAGGGCAGGACCAGTGCAGATCTCCCAGCATGCACTGGGGGAAGCGTTGGAGTCCAGGTCATCAATGTCAATGCAGACGTCTCAAGGAACTATTCCGTTATCAAAACCGACTAAAAATATGTAATTGAGTGTTTTTTTTATTTCTGAAGAATGATTGATTTTGATGGATCCCAGTTAGGAGGGAAAATTTCACAATGGTCATTATTTGCATTCTTATATATATAATTTCTCACCAGCCTTGTTTACAGCAACAAAAACATTCACAAACAAAAACACAAGCACAGATTTTGGAATATGAAATCCTCATAATGTGCTTTTTTATGATGAGCATATAAACGCCCTCATGTTGGTAAACGATTCGTGGATTAGATCACACTTTCGTTCAGGGATGCCTTCACTGCAAACTCTCCAACACAAGAGAGGTCATCAGAGCACACACACACACACACACACACTCTCTCTGCCGTCCTCGTATTTCCACTAAGACATCACTGTGCTAAATACACTACTAAACTCTCTCTTGCAGAATGCACACTCGAGTATAGTTATATGAGTGAGAATATGCATATATTTGCCTTTTATATCACTGAGCAGATTTCATGTAAATATGTGTTGATCTTTAAAGACAGCCTGTAAGACCGAATGTGCCTTGTCATAATAAAAGAACTTATTATCAGCTCAGTCATATGTGTGGGACTATATTGACTCAACATTGGTGTCTTTTATCTTATTGTTGCCATTGACACTGTGTGTGTGCGTGCGTGCGTGCGTGCGTGCGTGCGTGCGTTGCTTATTGTTGCCACTGACACTGTGTGTGTGTGTGTGTGTGTGTGTGTGTGTGTGTGTGTGTGTGTGTGTGTGTGTGTGTGTGTGTGTGTGTGTTGTTTATTGTTGCCACTGACACTGAAGGCTGTTTTACCACAGTTCATGAGTTATGATGACATTCATTGTGTTATAATAATTGAAAATTTTATAATTAAGTTTTCTTATATACAGAACATTTCTCGGCTTCAGTTTAACTTGATGTACTAAAATAACTCAACTTAAAACTGATCAAATTAATACAAAGCAATATAAACATACTAAAAATGATGAAATGACTTAAAACGGTACTAAAATAAATAAAAATATATATATATAATAGTATCTTGATACTAAAAAAAAAAAAAATTATATATATATATATATATAAATTAAATAAAAAATATATGTATTTATATTAAATAGTATAAATGTTTCCAGCATATTTTTGAAGTGAAATATTTACACTACATTTTAAACTCTTACAAACTCAATTTGAGTGAATCATTTTCATTTATCCTTTAATATTGCAATAAAATCCGAGCTCATGCTCTATTAATTCTCTAATTAATTTGTTTCTGAACACATGCATCAAATTTATTTTATATTCGTGCGACTACAAGTATAAACACCAGTGTTACAGTATTAATAAGTGTATCCACTATGGTATTTATGGTTATGATATATAAGGTGAAACGATTATTACAGAGACAGGCAAAATAACCCTTACAATAATAAGTCATATTTGATGATTACCATGGAATTAATCAATGCAATTTCAGCACCAAACAGAAGATGGCAATGGCAGCAAACTGATCTGAGAGCAGCTCGTGTGTGTGTGTGTGTGTGAGAGAGAGAGAGAGAGAGAGAGAGAGAGAGAGAGAGAGAGAGAGAGAGAGAGAGAGAGAGAGAGAGAAGATGTCGGTGTGTGACTGTACTGACGGCTCGCGCGCGCAGAAAAACACGCAGAACAAGAAGACATTGAGGTAAACACACACACACACACACACACACACACTTTGATTGCGAATCTGTTTGTCTGTCAGCATCACGATGTGCATCTGAGAATCATGTCGAGATCATAGGAGATGTTTTGATTTCATAACAGCAGAGCTGAACACACACACACACACACACGTCGGCATGCATCACGTGGTCGAGTAATATATGATTTGATCTAGAAATGACTGAAACATGCATGATCGGGGTCTGTTCTGATAGACTGCCTGAACAAAACGTCCCATGCACGCATGCCTGTGCTCGTGCATCTGAAAGCTGTTTGACATCAGTGTGTGTGTGTGTGTGTGTGTTTGTGTGTGTGTTGTTCAGAGCAACGATTGCATCAGTGCATTCAGTGCACGCGCTACACATGTTATTATTACAGAGACAGACCTTTAAAAACACACATGCGTGCCAGTCAGCCAACCAGGATGATGGATCTATCCATCCGCCCATGCGTGTGATATAACCAATCATCTGCAGCTCGAGCCGCTTTCGGCTTCCGGGTTGTAGTTGGAGCGTGGAAAAGTTATCGCACGCGCTCGCAGCGTGGACGGGGCGCGAGAGCTCAGAGTCACTCTTACTACTACAGACCATCAGAGTGTGTGAGTGTGTGTGACCATGCCTACAGTCAGGTAAGACAACAGCTTCACTGACAGCCTGTCTGTCGCTCTGCTTCCGGTCTTTATGATGCAACGGGGCTTATCCTCATGGGTTACATATTAAGAAATGTAATTTTCTTCTTTTGTCGTGTGTGTGTGTGTGTGTGTGTGTGTGTGTGTGTGTGTGTGTGTGTGTGTGTGTGTGTGTGTGTGTGTGTGTGTGTGTGTGTGTGTGTGTGTGTGTGTGTGTGTGTGTGTGTGTGTGTGTGTGTGTGTATATGTATATATATATATATATATATATATATATATATATATATACACACACACACACACATTATGTATAAAATGAGAGAACTGGAATGACAACTTATAATTATTTCTGGTTTTTGGTGACTCATGTATTTTCCTTTAACTGTCAGATTAATGTGCATGTACACACACACACACACACACACACACGTTGCATTCTGCCATATTGACTGTATGTGCACGAGCATTCACTGATCACGTGTGGCAGTTTTCATACTAGTGCCCACACAAAATGATGCTTGTCAATGTTTAATGTGATTGAGGATATTGTGTGTGTGTGTGTGTGTGTGTGTGTGTGTGTGTGTGTGTGTGTAATTGAGTTTTTAGACCAGTGGGGTGAGAGTAAAGTGAGGACATCTTTCTGAGAGCCCTTTAAAGGCCTGTTTGAGAATCAAGACTTGTGTTTTAAGGGTTTGGGTTTGGGTTAGGCCTAGTTGTGATGGGTAAAGTTAGGATAGGGAGCTAGAGATTGCATTGTGTCAGTGAATGTCCTCACAAAGACAGATGTACAAGTGTGTGTGTGTGTGTGTGTGTGTGTGTGTGTGTGTGTGTGTGTGTGTGTGTGTGTGTGTGTGTAGCATGTGTTTAGTCAGCACTATAGCATGTGCTCTGTGTAAACACATTCCATTAAAACCCATTAAACACACTAAATGTAAAACATTACATTTCAGGGTGTGGGTTAGATTACAGAACATTTCGCAAGTTTGCATTAAAAATTGATACGATGTACAACTGGTTTGATGTGTAAAATGGATATTTGTCGGGCTAATATTAGAAGGGCGAGTCCAGGGCTGTCATAAGAAATCGAGCAGGAATTCTGGTCTCTTTGGCTCTCCGGCTAATAAGCCCAAGGGTTCAAGTCTCAAAGGAAGCGTCACTGAAACCCGATCATGTGACCTCCACCTGTTACTCCCAGAATGGATATTAAAGGAAGTGTTCCCTCAGGAATGAAGGCTCCTACTCCTCCTTGAAACACTTGAAATGACTTCGGTGAAACAAAAAATGAGAAGATTAGCAGAATGCTCATGCTGTTCTTATGCATACAATTAAAGTAAATGAGGACTGGGGCTGTCAAACTCCAAAAGCCAAAGAAAATGCAATATTATGCTGTATTGCACTGCACTGATCCGCTGGGTGGCAGATTTTGCTTATGACTAATTTGTGCTTTTCATAGTTTAATATATGCAAAGAAAATCACTGAGTAACATGCATTACTGTGTTAAAGGTGCAGTGTGTAGAATTTATGAGGATCTATTGACAGAAATGGGGATGCACGACATCGGAATTGGCCGAAAAATAAACGCTTCAAATCGGCATTATGCCGATATGCCTTGGCGATATGATAATGTGTTGATGTTATATATATTTAGTGGGCCGCTGTTGTTATAGTAATAAAATGAAAAGTAGAATACACAAATAAATAGAAGTTGCTTCTTTTTCTGAATAAATAAAGCAGTAATGATGTCAAAGCACAAGCATGACACTTGTAAATTAAATACTTTTATATACAGTTTTTTTAATCTGTAATACAATTTTATGAAATAAAAAAATAAACCAAGGAGCACTAAAATAATTGTGCTTTTTTATTTATTTGAAGCTAAAGACAGTGTCAGCTGATACCGTGCCACCCCCACTTCATGTGCACAAACATTAAATCTAAAAATAAAATATTTAAATATTATAAACTGCATCTGTCTGGGATGAAAAATGACTGACTTTATTATTTATTTTCAGCGCTTTTAATATACTCTTATTATAAAAAGAACTTTATTAACATTTATTTATCTTTAACAAGTATCCTTTTAGTAAGGAGACCTGATAAAATGAAGAAAAAAATTTTTTTGCTCAAAATGGTGGTTTCCAAACAAAGGGAAAAAATAAACATATATCGGCATCGGCCAAAATGAGTTGAAAAATACCAGCATATCGGATATCGGCAAAAATCCAATATCGTGCATCCCTAGACAGAAATACAATATAATACACATAACTATGTTTTCAGTGGTGTATAAAGACCTTACTTAATGAGCTGTTATGTTTTTATTACTTTAGAATGAGTCGTTTCTATCTGCACACAACGCGGGTCCCTTACAGTGAAGTCGCCATTTTGGGACACCATGTTTCGACGGTGGCCCTAAAGGGACAAACTTCTCTACATAGCGCTAGTCACTCTCTGCTCTTTTAGACGACGACATGTTTGTCCTGTGTCGGCCACCGTAGCTTCTCTATGTGCTTCGTAAGGGAAGGGTGGGCGATTGCAATTCACAACCTCACCACTAGATGCCGCTTTACACACTGCACCTTTAAACACAAGTTTTTAGGGAGTGATGCAATATTGTAATGCATTACTTTTGAAAGTTACTTTTCCCATCATACAGATTGTAGAATTGGTTATGTTTATATTTATATATATATATATAAGTGAATAAAAGGTAAATATCAGTGTGTTGTTTCCGTCTGTGTGTGTTTGCAGCCAGAATGCTCTGTTTGGGATGGGGAATCCTCTGCTGGACATCTCTGCTGTGGTGGATAAGGATTTTCTCGATAAGTGAGTAGCGATCATGTGACTGCGTGTGTTTCAAGGTCATGCGTGTGTTTCAAGGTCATACGTGCACCGCTGTTCTTATGATCGATACGCTTCTGTGATCACACGACCCGAGCCACAAACACACTGTATGATTTCCTTGAGCTGTTAGTGTAATCATTCATCAATAACTAACCTGTGTGTGTGTGTGTGTGTGTGTGTGTGTGTGTGTGTGTGTGTGTGTGTGTGTGTGTGTGTGTGTGTGTGTGTGTGTGTGTGTGTGTGTGTGTGTGTGTGTGTGTGTGTGTGTGTGTGTGTGTGTGTGTGTGTGTGTGTGTGTGTGTGTGTGTGTGTGTGTGTGTGTGTGTGTGTGTGTGTGTGTGTGTGTGTGTGTGTGTGTGTGTGTGTGTGTGTGTGTGTGTGTGTGTGTGTGTGTGTGTGTGTGTGTGCGCGCGCAGGTATGGATTGAAGCCCAATGATCAGATCCTGGCAGAGGACAAACATAAAGCTTTGTGAGTGACATCATCATGCATTATATTCACTGCTGTATTATTTTTATATCACCAGCAATATCTTTGAATATTTATGGCACAGGTCAAAAGTTTGGAATGGTTAAGAAGATTTTGATGTTTTTGAAAGAAGTCTCTTCTCATCAAGGCTGCATTTAATTTAATCAAATATACAGTAATATTGTGAAATATTATTACAATTTAAATGACTGTTTTCTATTTGAATATATTCCATATTTTTGTAGAAACTGATATATATTTTTCAGGATTTTGAAAATGTATTTTAAATGTCTTTACTGTCACTTTTTATCAATTTAATGCATTCTTGCTGAATAAAATTAATTTGTTGTTAAATATCACTTACCCTAAACGTTTGAATTATAGTGTATTACGGTTTCCACAAAAATTGGAAGGAGCATAAATGATTGATAAAAATGAAAAATTATAATAAAAAACTATTTGTGAAGAATCATGTGACACTGAAGACTGGAGTAATGATGATAAATTCAGCTTTGATCACAGGAATAAATGACACTTTACTGTATATTCACATAGAGAACAGATGATTTACACTGGAATAATATTTCATAATTTTTACTGCATTTTTGATCAAATAAATGCAGCCTTTGTGAGCAGAAGAGACTTTTATCTAAGGCCAGAATAATTAATTATGACAAATTTTGACTTTTATTCGCATTATTTTGAAATGACACACTTATTTGAAATTATGACAAGACAAAATTGACGTAATAGACATAATAATTTCAATTTATGTAATTATTTTGATTTGTCATGATTGACTTGTCATAATTTCTACGTATATCATAATTTTGTTTTAGTATGTCATAATTTTGACTTTATACTAATCATGTCTTAAGTCTGAAGGGTCATGTGACACTGAAGACTGGAGTAATGATGATAAATTCAGCTTTGATCACAGGAATAAATCACACTTTACTATATATTCACATAGAGAACAGATGATCTACACTGGAATAATATTTCATAATCTTTACTGTATTTTTGCAGCTTTGGTGAGCAGAAGAGAGGCTTCAGTCGTTTTATCTAAGGTCAAAATAATGAGAATAAAGGTCAAAATTATGACATACTTAGTTGAAATTATGACGTAATCTTCTGTGATGTAAACATAAACATTATCTGTTTATGTCATAGTGACTCAAGTCATAATTTCAACTTGGTGTGTCAACTTTTACTTTTTAAGTGATCATTCCAACTTGGTGTTCCAGAATTTAGACTTTTATGTCATAAGTTCAATTTAGTTTATAATTGTTTTGTTTTAGGATGTCATTATAGTTTATAGTTTAGACTTTATATCTCAAGTCTGATCATGTGACACTGAAGACTGGAGTAAATTACACTGTACTATATATTCACATGATGATTTACACTGGAGTAATATTTCAACATTTTTACTGTATTATTGATCAAATAAATGCAGCTTTGGTGAGCATGAGACTTTAAAAGCATTAAAAAATCTTAATTGTTCCAAACGTTTGACCGGCCATAAATGTGATATAATCACCCAGCCATAGTTATATCATATTATGAATGCTCAGGACAAATGGCACAACAAATTAGGGAAATTAATTCAGGAAATGATTGGTGTATTGGTGATGAAATGCAAACTAGAAATGATATTTTGTTTCTCTGTTCAACCATTGCACAAATATATATCTATTTTGATGTAAACTGTACCGTGTGTAATCTACAGTAATGGAGTTGAGCGTGTTGTACCGTCTCTGACCTGCAGGGGGCAGCAGCTCCTTCTGTTTACATTCTGACAGGAATCAAACCTGAGCTTCATCTCATCAGGATCTTCTCACACTAACAATAAAGAAACCCTTCTGGTGTTTGTGCTGCAGGTTTGAAGAGATCGTGAAGAAGAGTAAAGTGGAGTATCATGCCGGTGGATCCACACAGAACTCTGTCAAAATCGCTCAGGTGGGTCTGGAGCCCAGCGAACTGTCACCATGTCCATCAGGAAATCGTGTGAACTCTGTAATAATATTGTGTGTTTGATATCTTCTCTCTCAGTGGATGATCCAGGAGCCGCATAAGGTGGCCACGTTCTTCGGCTGTATAGGTTCGGATCACTTTGGGGAGATCCTGAAGCAGAAAGCGGCTGAAGCTCATGTGGACGCTCATTATTATGAACAAAGTCAAGAGCCGACCGGAACATGTGCGGCCTGCATTACTGGAGACAACAGGTCAGAAACAAACACACTTACTGTTTATAATGCAGCGTTTGAGAAGATGACGGTTAATATACACACTGAAGTCTCTCATGCTCACCAAAGCTGCATTCATTTGATCAAAAATACAGTAAAAATTATGAAATATTACTTCAGTGTAGATCATCTGTTCTCTATGTGAATATACAGTAAAGTGTCATTTATTCCTGTGATCAAAGCTGAATTTATCATCATTACTCCAGTCTTCAGTGTCACATGACCCTTCACTAATCACTCTCAAATGAGGATTTGATGCTCGAGAAACATTTATGATTATTATTATGTTGAAAATCGTTATACATTTTGTTTTCAGGATTCTTTCATGAATAGAAAGTAAAAAAAACTGCATTTATTTTAAATATTTTGTAACATTATACTAGGGATGCACCGAAATGAAAATACTTGGCCGAAGCCAAAGCTGAATAACAAACGCGTTTTTTTTTTTATTACTATTTATTTTGCCAATTTTTTCACCATTGCATGAATTAAATAGTAAAAATTATCTTTTTACTATTTTGTCTTGCTTTTTTTGTAAAGAAAAATACATTACAAAACTACAATTTAAAAATATTTTTTCAACACTGAACAATTTTTAGCATTCCAGCAGACATTATACAAACAAAGCACAATATAACCTAAATTAAACAATATTTAGGATCAAATATTATTTGGCCATCTTATGCCATCTTATCTTATCTTTGGCCTATTATGACAGCAGGTCTCATAATCAAATCACTGAGGCTGCTCTTTTAAAGTGCAATATCTCAAACTGGCTCCACCAGTGTACAGTGAGACATTTAGGATTATTTAGAATTTAAAAATATTTTGCAACGGAAATTTTTCTATTAGTCTGCCTTTACATTGCTTTAATGCGTTACTATTTCACTGTCACTTCCGAAACTTTGCACCGTGCAATTGGCCATTAATCCTTTTTGCAACATGAAAAACAGTAGTTTTATTCAGCGGATTATATAGACTTCAGACTCGAAAGCGGGTTTTACGATCACTAAACGCTGTCGCTATGTCAGTTCATCACGATCAAGTTCAATGAATCTGCTAACAATGCACAATAAATATCTTACTTGCATCGATTCGTGTCCACACTTTGTTTGTTTGTTCACGAGAGGTTTTGCGAGCCTGTCTCCGCTGCAGAAACGCGTTGTAATGGAAATTTGACGTTCTACAGACACAAATGCGCACTGGAGCGTTTGCCAATCTATCATTACAGTATCATCTGAGGGTGCTCTTGCTTACATTTGAGGGCGCTTAGACAGTGTCTGCAAACGGCCATTTCTGCATTTAGACGCATGCACGCCTCAGGTTGCTATATTTGATCGCGTCATCAAAACGCCATTGTTCGGTTAAATTTATTCGGTCTTTCACTTATTCGGGCGAACACCGAAAGTGAAAATTTTTGCTATTTCCGGCCGGATAATTTTGGTTGCCGAACATTCGGTGCATCCCTACATTATACATTTATTTACTGTCACTTTTGATCAATTGAATGCATTGTTAGGAGGATAACTAATAATAGATTATGACCCATGAACAGTTGTGAAGAATGAAGACCAAGAGTCAGGAGTGTAATTAATTTAAGAGAAATTTACTGAAGAATAGTTTGCCGTTTCATCAGCAGAAGCAGCTTCAGGTCTCAGGAGGAGTTCGTAGGCCGCGCTCCTTCTCTACCCGCCCATCATACATACAATATCTCAACAGTTATACTGTTTTCAAGGTCTAGCCACGCCATTACGTCAGGTGGATGATTCTGATTGGCTCAGAGAAATAGATAGTCATAGTAAATTTCCACACATTGTCAGTTAATCAGATGCACGTGTCCATAGATCACTTGTTGACGCTTTCACCCCGGAATTGGGCACGTCGTGACCTTCCAGTTCTGGAGCAGGCGCCAGAACAACATCCTGTCACTCTCCTGAGGATGCCCGTTCATCTGTAACACTGAATACTGCACACACACACACACACACACACAGACACAGTCTCTCCAAGGTTGGAGTTGATTGAGCTCCAGTTCTGATCAGGAAGTTTCCCAAAACATACTGATAACATGTGCTTCCTCTCAGTGAGAGGTTCAGACAGTGTTCACCATAATTCTTTAGTGTTTCAGTGAAAGAAATAGGGATGTAATGATTCACTCAACTCACGATGCGATACGATTCACGATACGATTTTCTCACAATTTTTTTAGCAAAATGAGACAAATTATAAAATAAAAGTGTCCTTTTATTTCTCAGACAAAATTCTGCGTATTTCTTTGTAAAATTTAAATATATATTTTATGTCAAATAATAACCCAATTGAATTTTTTAAACAAATCCTCAAAAAGTCCTTCAAGGAGAGGAAGAGCAGAAATAAAAAGACTAGGTCAAATTAAAACAGTGACAGGGGTTTCACATTGTTATAAAAGGCAAGATTTTAAAGGATTAGTTCACTTTTAAATAAACTTTTGCTGATCATTTACTCACCCCCATGTCATCCAAGATGTCCATGTCTGTCTTTCTGCAGTTGAAAAGAAATGAAGGTTTTTGATGAAAACATTCCTGGATTTTTCTCCATATAATGGACTAGCCTGGTTAAAACCAGACCATTCTCAGTAGTAACTGAGTTATGGTCTGGCAAAGCTTCATAGACAAATAATTTCCAAAGGGGCGTCACCAACGGGTGTGGCTCAAATGCCTCTCGGCGCAATTGGATAGACCTAAAACCAATCAGAGCGATGAGGGAGATGACGTATGCAGAGCGACGCAGAAACTCTGGCGTTTCTCAATATGCGTTCTTTTCTGTACTTGTGTTCTCAAATAGGAAATGTCCCCGGTTTCCATTTCAGAAATCTGGTCACCTTACCTAAACCACATATTAATGTTTAATATATTCTTTTTATAATGTAAACGAAAAGAGGCAGGGTGTTTTATACTTCGTTTTATTATAAATATATAAGATAATCAATGTAGGCCTAGCTACGCGTTGCCTGAACCACATTCGTGTGGCTATTATTATTATTATGTTTTTTAATTTTTTTATGAAATGAGGCAGTGGTGTTTTATGACATATTTCGTACGCGAACTTCTGACTTGCGTCCGTGACTTACCAAGTTTGACTCCGGAGAACGAACTCCCGAGGACGGGAGGACACTAGTCCGCCTACTATGCTCTTGACAGTATCACTCAGTATATATTTGTATATGTAGTGCAGGCAATGCATATCTTCAATGCATGTTTATAACAAAACGAAATATAAAAAACCCAGCCTCTTTTCGTTTACATTTAAAAAAACACACACACATAATATAGGCTATGATTATCACTGTAATAAATTAAATATGACACAAAACACAACCCAGTCTCTTTTTGTTAAATGTCAGTTTATGTGTGATCATCAATAGCAATTATAAAAGTAGGCTATAAGTAAAAGGTATAAGAAGCTATACAATAAATAAAGCAATTCAGTCAAAGTCAGCGCTAGGAGACTACAACGGTAAAGTTTAATATCTTAAAAATATTAAGTTATGAAACTTCACTTTGCCCTCAGACAAAACGATCTGTCTAGGAACAAATTATAGATTAATGAGAGCAAAGATCAGCCGTTAGATCTACACAAGACGAGACGGTTTAACCACTACAGAGACATCAGAGCCAGCGGCAGGCGGCAGAAGGACTGGCCGAGGAAAGGCGCCTCACGGCGGGCTCAATGATCGATTGAGTGCCGCTGAACCACTGGAGCTCACAACTCCGAAAACGCCAGATCAAATTTTTAAAAAAGGCGCTCTCTTTATAAATAAACCACAGATTTGAGCTTTAAACAACTTCATTCACTCATGAAAAGGACTTAAAACTATATTTTGTAAAACATTAACACTACCAGAGGACTCTCGCTAAGACCCATTCGTTTAGCCACCAAAGGGCCAAGCTGGTATCAGACTTTTGTCGAATCCAGTCGGTAAGACAGCGATAACATCTTTTTTTAGATATAAAGGCTTCGAGTGTTGTTCTTTGCTCGGGTTTTAACGAAAAGGAGAAGTTTAAATCGCTTAAAACAGACGCGATAGCTGATTCGAATGAGTGATGCTCCACAGTAGCGGCAAACCTGCTTCAACGTCGCTGCGCTGTCGTCATCGTGTAAAGCCCGCCCCAACGTTTCTGATTGGTGCCGCGATTTCTAGGGTTTAGAAATGGGTTTGAATGGACTCTTTGCCAGACTACTTGCAGAGCAAATCTAAATTTGCCGGAAGTTGTCTGGGTTTTCCCAGGCTAATAATGGACTTCAATGGGCTCCAAACAGTTCAAGGTCCAAATGACAGTTTCATCTCTGAGCTCCATCATAACTTCCACTAAGTGAGGTCAAAATACGAGCGTGATCATAGATATATCGATCGTAGATGCCTCATTCTGCTGATCCGTGCAGGCAATAATGAGGAATCTACGTATACATCTATCACCATGCTCGTATTTTGACCTCACTTAGTGGAAGTTATGGCAGAGCTCAGAGATGATTACGTTTGTCTGATAAGAGGTAAAATAATAGCATAAATACTGCTGGGTTTCTCACAGAAACTGATAGTTTGTCTAGATAAGACCCTTATTCATCATCTGGTGTCGTTTAAAGCCCTTTGAAGCTGCACTGAAACTGTCATTTGGACCTTGAACCGTTTGGAGCCCATTGAAGTTCATTATATGGAGAAACATCCAGAATGTTTTCATCAAAAACCTTCATTTCTTTTCGACTGCAGAAAGAAAGACATGGACATCTTTGGATGACAAGGGGGTGAGTAAATTATCAGCAAAAGTTTATTTAAAAGTGAACTAATCCTTCAATTATAATTTGTATCATTACACTTACCGGTAGTTAGAAAAACAGAACACATTTAGATAAATATGCCATAATAATCAACGGATTATTGGAAAAAAAAATCCATGTACACATTTAGAGAAGGGGATAGTAAAATAAATACAGCACCTGGTTCTGCAACAGCACAGATTTCTCCGTCAGTCTGTGAACACATCCTCGCGCTGGTCTTTCTCTTGATGAGGAAGGGCCTGGAATGAATTTACTTCAGCAGAAAACAGGCTTGTACCTTTCTCTGTGAAAACACTGATCCTTGCACCTTGTGATCTCCATGGCAATCGCCCTCGACGCCGCAAGTGGCGAATCCGTTGGTCAGTGTGGTTTGGCCTATTATCTTTTTACATACAGACGGAGGTGACTGGAGCCTGTGGTGATTATTAGTCTTCAGAAGGTCGAAATGCCAGTCCACGTAAACTGCGTGCTTGCCGTCAACGTGCTAATGTTTGACGGCGCTTGTACACTGGTATTAACATCACGTAAATTAATTCACGTCTCACGAAATACATGAAAGTAAGTGACCGCTGAACTGGGAGAAGAATAGAGGAAACTATAGAGTTGCTATATAATGTGTATCTGATGTGAATAAAACACGTAGTCAAGTTGTAACTGTCTGAAAGGATTGTTTTTGCCGCTTCCATAGACATCAGTGTGTGTTTTTTGCTAGTACTTACAGTATGTCTGAAACCGAAAATAAACATGATGTGGTTGAAAACACTGAGTAGTTGTGAGTTGCGAAAGCACGTTTGAATTTAAGTGGCACCGAAATCTGCATTCTGATTCGGTCCGGTACGTACCGGCTATATAGGGGTTTCGGCACCCAAGCCTATTTAAAATGTGTATCGCGATTTAACATCTCAACCGACTTGAATCGTCACACATTTGTATCGAGTTTCAACCGGCTCCGACTGAATCGTTACATCCCTAAAAAGAAACTATAAAATGAATAAAATATAAAATGAAAGACAAATCCATATTTCATCTCTGGAAGCCGGGTTAAGTGATTTAAGCACTGTTACTGCACTCATGGCATGTAAGGGGTGTGTGTGATACCTCCAAAATCCAAACACACGACACACGTCCCTAGGCCAGACCCTCAGTCACTCCTCAGAGACCAAATACACACATCACCAGAGTGTTAAAAGACGACTGTATGATTCATCAGTGGACTAATACAGTCTCATCTAGGCCGCTCAAACTTTGATTTATACCGTTTGACAATTTTATCTTTCCATAGTGATTTTCAGCCGATTGAAACATGACCCTCGTCGGCAGTGAGGTTTGACTATCGCTGTGTGTTTGTAGGTCTCTGGTTGCAAACCTGGCAGCAGCCAACTGCTATAATAAAGAGAAACATCTGGATGTTGATCGCAACTGGAGTCTGGTGGAGAAGGCTCGGGTTTACTACATCGCAGTAAGAGCTTCACATTTGCATCGTGCTAGTTTGAATGTGCAAATGGAGAATAATAGAGCAGCTGTACCTAATGCATGAAACTAGTACAGAAAGCTTGTCTTATTAAAGTATTCATCTGATAAGTATTGTTCTGATCTCCGTCCTGGAGGGTTTTTTCCTGACCGTGTCTCCAGAGTCCATCCTCAAGGTGGCCAAACACGCGTCTGACAACAACAAGATCTTCGGCCTCAACCTCTCTGCCCCCTTCATCAGCCAGTTCTTCAAGGAGCCGCTGATGAAGGTCATGCCGTACGTTGACATCATCTTCGGAAACGAGACGGTGAGTCTTCACATCATCAGGGTGTCTACAGACCCTTAGGGTCCTATTATAATCCGCCATGGCGCGAGCACAACTGGCTTTTAAAGGGAAAGGGAGATGAGACTCTGATTGGTTTGTTGCACGTTACGGCCAAAACACACCCACGACTCATTAAGGGTGCGCTTGTAGTTCGGTTTGTTTGGTCCGGACCAAAAAACAAAACATATAGTCCTGGTCCGCTTAGCGTTCACACTGGCATTTTTAACAGCGAACCTAAAGTTACCGAAAGCCGGCGATTGGTCGGCTTTTGTGACGTATATTTCACAACGGAGTTGCTTACCGAACATTCAAAACAATGCTGTGTGCTGGATTAAACGCCATAATTTTATGCGTGTATGGTTTTATTTTTACCAGCTGAGAACTCATGAAGAGCTCATCAAATGCTCAACACATTCAGAACAGCAGCAGGATTTCCTCCGGTGTGCAGAAACGCCGATCTGCTTATATTGATGAGGCTCTTCACCTCCTCGCTGCTCCATGTTTGCCCTCTACTCATTTTGGCTACACCGATCTTTCCACATTGTCAAATCAGCTGACTTGTAGCGTCACATCTTGTGACATCACGTCCTGTTTTGGGTTGGTTTACGTGTCTTTGGTCTGTGTTACGTTCATATATCAATCGAACCGCACCAGAGATGGTTTGGAAGCGGACCGAGGCCCATCTTTTCTAGCAGTCTCGTCCGCTTGTTTGGTGCGCACCAGGGTTGGGATGGCAGCGTTCACATATGTTCAAATGAACCGCACTGACCGAGCAATCGCACCAGGGTTCGTTTTAATCCAACCAAACATGACAAGTGCGCGAGTGATTTCAATGTTAAGTCTGGAGGTCCCTGAAGGACGCGAATCCGCCTCATTCACGCGTCCAGTTTGCGTGAATTGAGAATATTGCGCGTTACACACGAGTGGTGCTTTTGTGCATTTGCGCGTTTGAAGCGAATTCGCGTCTGACGCCCGAGTTGAAAATTTTGAAGTTTTAAGACTTTTTCAGGTGAGAATGTAGTTGTTTAAAGCTCAAATCTGTGGTTTATTTATAAAGAGAACGCCTATTTAAAAAAAAAACGATCTTGTGTTTTTGGAGTTGTGAGATCCAGGCGATCACCGGCGCTCAGCGCTCATTAACCCCGGCGAGAGCAGCCTTTCCTCGGCCAGACCTTCTGCCGTCTGCCGCTGGCTCTGATGTCCTGTAGTGGTTCGTCTTGTGTAGATCTAACGGCCGATCTTTGCTCTCATGAATCTATAATTTGTTGTCTGCCAAATCGTTTTGACTGAGGGCAGGAGAAGTTTCATAACTTTATTTTTTTAAGTATATTTAAATATACATGCAGTGAAGATAATGTAGGAGTTGCCTGGACCACATTTGTGTGGCTATTAATGCTTAATATATATTTTTTATGAAAATGAAAAGAGGCAGAGGTGTTTTATGACATATTTCTCCTGGAGTGCCTTGAACGCGTGTCTATTTCTCTTCAAACACTCGATTTATACGCATGTCCAATTCACTGTGTATTCAAAATGTTCACGCATCAAACTAGATGCGATTTTGACGCTCTATTCGCGTTTGGTGTGAACGCAGCATAAGAGACTAGGGACAACCCTTTTGGACCATGTGCCTACCCATCGTTAAACTAGCAAAAGTGGATTCGGACTAAGCGCCGTATGTGTTTAAATAGCTCATTAAAAGACTTAAATGTGTTTTTGCATGTCTCTTCTCATTGGCTGTGCTGATTGTGTGTGTTTACAGGAAGCTGCTACATTTGCAAAGGAGCAGGGCTTTGAGGTGAGTGAAAAATACTGCATAAATACTGCTTTACTCCTTGTGTGTTCATTGCACTAGAAGAAATGTAGACTTCTGAATGTGTCCCTGCAGACAGAAGACATCGCGGAGATCGCGCGGAGGGTCCAGGCTCTGCCCAAAGTCAATAAGAACAGGCAGAGGATTGTGGTCTTCACTCAGGGCAGAGAGGACACTGTGGCCACTGTGGGTACGTCCATCAAACGAAGTCTGTGCTCATCTCTTCCATATGTTTGTCATTAATTGTCTTTGTCTTCTTTCAGGTGATAAAGTGAAAGTGTTTCCCGTTTTAGACATCGACCAGAATGACATTGTGGACACTAATGGTGCTGGGGACGCGTTTGTGGGAGGTACATGATTCATCAGATCATTTTAGAGCATGATGGTTATTAATGCGTAGGGGTGTAACGGTACACGTATTCGTACCGAACCGTTTCGGTACAGGGCTTCCGGTTCGGTGCACGTGGATACATTACAACTTGCTGTCACGTATCATATGTGGTATAATCGCTCAGTGTTTCAACTGCGGAAAGACAATAAAACATCTTGAGATCAATGTCACGCATTATCACATGACCTCAGAAATCATTGAGTGTCCACAGCTGTGAGTTCACTAGAGAAATCAACTCTTTCACTGAATATATGACCTATATTAGCTGTTATATTCATTATATTCTACTGAACCTGTTAGTGATGTCTGGATTATTTCATGTGTGTTTAAATAAATCTGTCATGAAAATGACAGTCACTGTGTATAAATGAATTGGAGAAAAAAACTATTTTATAATTAGATTTAGAAGTTATTGCAAAAACTGCCTCATGTGAAGTTTACATGTTAGCGTACTGTTATTTGAGTGATGATTATTATATCTCAAAATAAATAGCAACTGAATTTAGGCTAATAGTTTGGGCTCTGTTGTTAACATTTAATATTAACGTGCAAGTACGGCTCACTATATAGTTTACAGCAATATCTTTAAGAAACTGTTAGTTATAATTGAATTAATTTAAGGACGGACACAATTTTTTCAGTACACCACTGTCTAATAAAAATAAATAAAAAGCAATTTTTTATTGCGAACTGTCAGTTTTGAGTACCGTTACACCCCTATTAATGCTGTATTTGTTACCCTGCAAGTTCAAGTTCAATTTTATTTGTATAGCACATTTCCAACAGCCCCCAGGCTGACCAAAGTGCTTTACAGAAGAGCAAGAATATCACACATACAGAAAAATAAAAATAAATAAACCACATAAGAATATAAAAACCACCTATAAAAAAAGTTTAACAAATCACCATAATAAGTACACTAAGGAGAATAAAAAAGTTTTTAGCAGGGACTTGAAAATAGACAAGGAAGGGGCCAGCCTAATCTCTAAAGGCAGGGTATTCCAAAGTCGTGGCCCTGCCACCGCAAATGCACGCTCGCCTCTACGCTTTAGTCTAGCGCGAGGAACGACCAACAAAGCCTGATCACAAGAACGGAGGCTTCTGGGTGGAGTATAGGAGTGAAGGAGTTCAGATAAATAGACAGGAGCTTTGTTATGTAGGGATTTATACACGAAGAGTAGAATTTTGAAGTCTATTCTCTGACAAATCGGCAACCAGTGAAGGGATCTAAGAATCGGAGTGATGTGATCATGTTTACGACACTTTGAAAGCAGTCTGGCAGCAGCATTTTGGACAAGCTGAAGTCGCGCAATTTGAGATTTAGATATACCGCAATATAGGGAATTGCAATAATCTAAACGCGACGTAACAAACGCATGAACAGCCATTTCGAGTGTTTTTGGGGAGAGAAAGTTTTTAATTTTTGACAGTAGACGAAGCTGATAAAAACTGGATCCAACAACAGAGGAGATATGTCTGTCAAATTTTAAAAGCTGGTCAAAAATAATACCCAAGTTCGTCACCCGTGTCGATCTAAAAGCGGATAAACTTTCTAGCTCAGGACCTATACACTGAGAGTTTTCATTTGGACTGAATACAATCACCTCTGTCTTGTCCTCGTTTAAGAAGAGGAAGTTCTGGGCTAGCCATATTTTAACCTCCTCTAAGCATAGGAGAAGAGAGGTGATCGCAGTGGAGTTGTTTTTCTTTACTGGAAGATAGATTTGGGTGTCATCTGCATAGAAATGAAAGGACACACCATGCTTTCTTAAAATAGAGCCCAAAGGCAGCATGTACAAAGAGAATAGAGAGGGAGCTAAAATAGAGCCTTGAGGAAGGCCACAGGTCAGAGGAGCGGCGGAAGATGAAAAGTTACCCAATTTCACTAAAAATTTTCTGTCAGATAGGTATGAATGAAACCATTTCAGAGCGTTTGCTTTTAGACCTACCCAAGACTCTAGTCTAGATAATAGTAAGGAGTGGTCAATGGTATCAAAAGCAGCTGATAAATCTAAAAGAATAAGAACCACAGAGTCCCCTGAGTCAGTGGAGATGTAGATGTCATTTATAACTCTCAGAAGGGCGGACTTAAAGCCAGACTGGAAAACCTCATAAATAGAATTGCTAGTCATAAAGTTTTGAAGTTGATTCAGCACAATTTTTTCTAAAACTTTTGAAATAAAAGGCAAAACCGAAATGGGGCGAAAAATTTTTAGGACAGTGGGGTCCAGAGAGGGCTTCTTGAGCAGAGGAGTGACTGTAGCGACTTTAAGGTCCGCAGGAACAGAGCCCGTTTGGAGACACTTATTAACAAGAGATAACAGACCAGGCCCAATCGAATCAATAATTAGTTTTAAAAATTTGGGGTGAATAATTTCACTAGGACAGAATGAGGGTTTAAGATTGTCAATCACCTCCTTCAATTCCTGGAGATTGACGGGTTCAAAAGCGTCCAAAAATGCAGAGGCGGGTGACATGATAGGAGAATTGGCTAATGTTAAGGTGGGACAGACATCAAGTCTTAAGTTCGTAATCTTTTGTCACTAAAGTATCTCAAGAAGTTTTCACAGAGAGCATCAGAAACCACAGGCAGGGTGTTCACAGAAGGATTGGTAACAGATTGAATAATTGAAAAGAAAACCTTCGGTTTAGAGTGATTAGCTTCAATTAGGTTGGAGAAGTATGCAGCTTTTGCAGACTTGGCTGCAGTCTGGTAGGATGTAAGAGAGTCTCTGAACATTTGAAGAGAGATATGCAGCCTGACTTGTTTCCATTTACGTTCTGCCTTCCTGCAGTTTTGTCTTAAGAGACGGGTAGCAGAGTTTTGCCACAGTATAGATTTAGTTTTCTGTTTATAAGGCTTAAGGGGGGCAGTTGCATTTGCTACCATAAGCCAGGCAGAGTTCAGGAGGCTCAGATGTTGATCAGCATCCAAGTCAGATAATGGTTGATCCAAGTTCAATTGTGAGCAACATTCATCAAAACACAAGTTAAAATTTGTGCTAAACTGAGGAGAGTAGAAGCGAAAAAGACTTACAGTTGTACTAGGAGAATGAGAGAGCTCTGGAAGGGATAGTGTGAATAATATAGGCTTATGATCAGATATCATAAAATCTGAGAGCACAACATCAGTCACATCAAACCCATATGAGAGTACAAGGTCCAACGTATGACCCAAAATGTGTGTAGAGTCACTGATCCACTGGGAGAGATTAAAAGCATTGATAATATTAAGAAACTCATGTGATAGGGGGTTAGACGGACAGCAGACATGAATATTAAAGTCGCCCACCAATAGGAAGCGGTCGTAATTTGTCGCAATATTGCCAATCAGTTCAGTGAAATGCTGTAAGAAGTCCTTAGAGGAGTGCGGGGGACGATAAATCACCACTAGACATACAGGACCGTTCCAGTCTAAGTGAAGAAACTGAGCTTCGAAGCTGGAAAAGGCCGTTCCAGGGACCAATCGACAGCGTGCAGAGAGAGAGTTCTTCAAGATAGTTAATATGCCACCCCTGCGTCCACTCGGACGAGGAGAGTTAAAAAAAATGACAATGAAAAATGAAAATGACCCGGGACAGCCGATGTGGACGACTCATCAGTCTTGTTAAAAAAACAGTCCACCTCTAAAATGTAGGAGTTTGAAAATGTGGTCGCAACCGAGTTGCGGATATCCAAAAGTGCTTGGCGGTCGTAGGTTAAAAGCGTGTAGCAATTTAAAAATAGAGCAGACAACCAGACAAGCAACCACAAGAGCGACAGACGGCAAGCCCAGCACACAGACGTCATCACTAAGCCATCAGTGATTCAAAATATTAATGAAACTGACTCTTTAATATCACGCAAAAGTATCATAAAAAATACTCTTTCAATCTTTCTACTTAATTTCAGGATTAATTCAATGCGTTATTTGCCATTTCTTTGTAATTATTTGTAAAATTTACTCGCAATTTCTGAGCGAAAAGTAAATCCTGCACCACATTATTTTTCATACGCATGTAATAAATATACAGTATGCATTTATAATGTTTAATTTGCCCAACGCTCCCCTGTGCAAACTGCCTATCATGTAAGCAGTATTTAAAATAGTGCTTTTTAATGGCCAATGCTGAAATAAATCGTTTTTAATTTAGTATTTATTTACAGTGCACATTTAAATTCAATGCATTATTTGTAATTATTTGTAAAGTTTACTAGAAATTTCTGAGTGAAAATTGCCTTAAAGTAAATCCTGCATTCATGTGTTATAAAACATATATACAGAATAAAATGTATATTAAGAAAGAGGAGTTTTTCTGTGGCCGATGCTGAAATGTAATGATTAAAAATAGTTCAATCTTATTAAATTTTTTATGTTCATGTTGTTACCTTTGCAACATTGAATTTATTCAAATAAGTTTCTCTTGTGCTTCATGTGAATTGTGTTGTATTGAGTTGTAAATAAGATTATTGGACTATATTTTACAAGAAAAGGTTCAACTTTATTTGGAAGGTCCACTTTAACTCTAAGAAACTTTGCAATTTGCAAAGGATCAACAAGGATGTTCTACTTGGTGAATCCCATTCCCCTCCGGGACAGAGCCTAGACATGATGATTTAACTGTGTGTCCTGCAGGATTCCTGTCAGAGTTGGTCCAGGAGAAGCCGTTGGAAGAGTGTATCCGCGCTGGTCATTACGCCGCCCATGTCATCATCCGGCGAGCGGGCTGCACCTTCCCTGAGAAACCCGATTTCCAATAACTCCCTCACATCCTCTCCTGTCCGATCCCATATGGAATCTCTCCATCTTTTTCTTTCTTTTTCTTTTTTTTGCTGAAGTTCCGGCAACACAACCTGCGTGCCTCTGCATTCGTTTACACGCGTTTCCTGTTAAACGGGCATTTTTCAGGATTGCGACGACCACATTACATACACTCCGGCGAGTTTGTGTAAAAGTACAGATCGTCTTTGATCTGTTTTTATGCTACATTGCATTATAGTTCTATATTTAATCTATTAAAGATCCATGATATCCTTTTAAGTGCATTTATATTTTCAAAAGTAATAGTCGTAAATTAAATTAACTGGATTATATAATGGACTTTTTGCTTAGAACGTTTTTGTCTTTCAGGTCTACATTCTTATGAAATACCAAATTGTATCTTAAACGCACAATGTATGAATATGCATAAGCTGTATCTGATGTGGGAAGATTTTCCACTCGCTCTTTCCTCTTCTGGAACACGACCGTTCAACTGACCAGTTTAATAAAAAGATTTTAATTGTTCCAAAGTTGTACATCGCTGTTTTAAAGTGTGTGTGCGGGTGTGCATTTGTGCGTTAGTGTGTGTATGAGTATGTGCATGAGTCTGTGTGTGTGTGCGCGTGCATGTGAGTGTGTGTATGAGTGTGCATTAGTCCGTGTGTGCTTGAGTGCGTGTGTGTGTGTATGTATGTATGTGTGCATGAGCGTGTGCGTGTATGAGTGTGTGCGTGTGAATGGGTGTGTGTGCACAGGAGTGTGTGTTTGTGTGTGCGCGCATGTGTGTGTGTGTTGTGTGTATGTGCATGTTTGTGTTTCAAATGAGTGTGTATGTGTGCATGAGCGTGTGGATGAGTGTGTGTTTGTGTGCGTGCATGAGTGTGTGCGCTTGTGTGAGTGTTTGAGAGTGTGTTTATATGTGTGTGCATGAGTGTGTGTTTGTGTGTGTGTTTGAGAGTGTGTTCATGTGTGTGTTTGTGTGCGTGCATGAGTGTGTGCGTGTTTGAGAGTGTGTTCATGTGCGTGCATGCGTGTGTGTGTGTGTATTCCCTTAGTTTAGGAAGAAGCTCTGTAAAACCAGGAGAAAGCTCTAAATGATCTCAATCGGCTCAAACTGCTCTGATCTATGTTTCATTTTCAAAGAACCAGACTAACCCTAAAAAAACCCCTAAAACTTTAAAACTATCCACTGCCAGATTTGCAAGCATAAATGTTTTTGGTGTGCGTGTTAAGTGTCCTGCAGTTGTGTGTTTTGCGCTCTTCTCTGCTCCAGCAGGTGTTCATCCAGCTCTCTCAGCTGCTTCAGGAAGCCCCAGTTCGGGATGATGCGTCGCTGCCGCTTGACGTGGTCGATGGCGTCTACAACCGTCATGTTCTCGTAGATCATCAAGTAGGCCAGGAAGAGTGTGGCCGAGCGACTGCGGCCCATCACACAGTGAACTAGAAGCTTATCTGGAGAAATAAACAAGATGACACGACCTCAGCCGGTAGCACGCACAGGGTGAAAAGCAGTGGTCCTAGCACTGAGCCTTGTGGCACTCCATACTGAACTTGTGATTGACATGACAACTCTTCATAAACTGATGTGTCAGAATGCAATTATGCTTTTTTTGTCTAGAGTCCAGCTCTGCTCACTTCGAGGTGCATCCTGGGATGCTTTCTCAGTGAAATGACTCACTCTGTGGGTTTGCGAGGGTCTGGTGGATGTGTTCAGCTGCAGAATAGAAGTACTGGCTGAGGTTGAATGTGGGAACGTCCTCCGCTGTGATCCCGTAGTAATGCACGTCCATGTCTCTATAGTATTCAGCGCCCGTGTCCACACTGTTCCACTCGCCCTCCGCAGCGTTCAGGATGTGTGTGATGCCCATCGTCTTCAGCTTGTATCGGTCTTTTGCAGTCTCTCTTCACAGAAACACAACAGCTTAAAGTCTAGGGGCCGTTTACACGACACTGTTTTCAACTAAAAAAGGAAAACTTTGTATGAGTTTTGGCCACTTATTTACATGACAACAGCGTTTTGGGGGCCTGAAAACACAAACTTGAAAATGAGACCATTATTGTGTCCGTGTAAACTACAAAACAGTGAATTTGTGTATGCGTATTACGTGTTCAGTCTATAGGCATATAGTTTCTATACAAAGTTACATCGCCATCTACTGGTCTTGCAGCATAATACAAAGTTTTTAGTCTTTTCAGCCAATCAGATCTGCCTCTACACTTTGTCGGCATTACTGGGAACGCCCACAAAAACGTCATATCCGCCATATGACGTGATGGAAAACAAGCCATTAGAATGAATACACGTAGACCTTGTTAGACGCTTTATCTTTACTTTATTCTGCGTTCGCACCAAACTCTAATAGAGCGTCAAACCGTGTCTAGTTGGACCCTTGAACATTTTGAATCCATTCGAAATATAAGTATAAAGTATAAATCGAAGCAAAATAGACTAAAGTTCAAGGCGCTCCAGGAGAAATATGTCATAAAACACCTCTGCCTCTTTTCATTTTCATTAAAAAATATATATTAATCATTAATGGCCACACAAATGTGGTCCAAGCAACTTCTACATTATCTTCACTGCATGTATATTTAAATATCCTAAAAAATAAAGTTATGAAACTTCTCTTTGCCTTTAGTCAAACCGATTTGGCAGACAACAAATTATAGATTCATGACACCAAAGATCGGCCGTCAGATCTACACAAGATGAACCACTACAGGACATCAGAGCCAGCGGCAGACGGCAGAAGATCTAGCCGAGGAAAGGCTGCTCTCGCCGGGGTTAATGAGCGCTGAGCGCCGCTGATCCACTGGAGCTCACAACTCCAAAAACGCAAGATAATTTTTTTTAAATAGGTGCTCTCTTTATAAATAAACCACAGATTTAAGCTTTAAACAACTACATTCTCACTTGAAAAATTCTTAAAACTACATTTTGTGACACAATAGAAGTATTTTTAAATTATGCAGGGTTTCTCATCATGGCACTTTACCACGTGACAGCAGCGAACAGGCTCCTGATTGGTTAACGTGGCGCGAATTGACACCAAAGTTAAAATTTTTCAACTCGAGCGCCGGATTCGTAGCCTGGCGTGGCCATACTCAATTCTAGTCAGAATATGAGTCTGGTACCGCTCCATTGAGCTTTGATTATGGGGCGTGTTTCAACCGAGCCAGGAAAGACCTCAATTGGATAGACCCACAACCAATCAGAGCAACGGAGCGACGCGTAACGTTAGTTGTCAAATGTCAACAGAACTCAACTGCACTGTGTTACCAAGTCCGTGTTTTTCTCCATGTCCGCGGGTTGAAGCGACCCCAATTATGTGATTATATAAACCCAGGAATGCGAATTTTAGCAGGCAACCTTGCCAAAATAACATATTTTGCCAACCAAACGCCATTTTTTCCGGAGAACCCCCCGGAAAGTTATTGTTTTGGGCTATCGTTTTGAGTAGCAATTGTGCGCGACATTGCAAAAACACTTGGAAACCCTGTCTGCACGCACGCTGGATTAAGTAACGTTACAAGAAAAAGATGAGTGTAAACGATCTTTGCCAGTAATAAAATTATTTAAGGATACACAGAGTACTTACCAACACGATCATCGTTTCTGAGAGAAATAGTAAAGGTGAACGCATATACGAACAAGTTCTCCGTTTAGGATAAGAGCAAACTCAACCCAAGAGCCTTTGATGACGTGGATGATTACATTACTGTTGATCATCTGTCCATCATCGTCTAAAGCCCGCCCTGACAATTTCATTGGTCCGAACAGTTTCTGTTCGGGCATAATTCCTCCTCTATGGAGCGAGTCCAGACCGAATTGCCCAAGCAAAATTTTTTGTGGGCGGGGCTAAATTC
>NC_137113.1:3648534-3773534 GCF_949357685.1 Gobio gobio | reverse complement strand
TTTCCACTTTTCTAATATTTTCTTAATTTGTATTGAAAATAAATGCCTTTCCGATTTGATATGTGATGGGAAAACGGAGAAGATTGATTTCGGCGAAAGCCGGACTCGAACCGCGGGTCGATTTGTGTCAAAAATAGATGCCGTGCGTCTTACCCCTATACTACTGTCGCTCTCAATGAAATGGCGATTGATTTACGTAATTTTGTCTTTCCGACCTATACGTTTACCAAGTAAAGCGGTATATTTGTACTTAATGTAATTGGCATCTACTCCAGTAAAAAATTTCTGAGGACCCACCCACATTTTGTTTGCTTCCGACGCCCATGGATTAAACGTTGATTAAAATTAAGATACAATTTATACAAAACGAAATTCCCATTAAAGAAATGCTTTCTAAGCAAAATCATACAAAATTTCGTTCAAAATTATTTCTGACTTTCTGTCTTCTGACATATTGCGCATATTTTCACTTTTCATAATCAATATAGCCTAGATTGAATTTAAAAATAACGTTATAATATTTAAACATAAACAGGAACTTCCTGTAAATGCTCTGAAAGTCCGAACCATATACAGAAAATGCTTTCACACTAGAAACGAACCGAACATTTGTTCAGTTTGATCCGGACCGAGACTGACTCTTTTCGTCGGACCAAATTTCGTCTGTTTGGTCCGGACCGTGATCCGGGGCAGGTTTCACACCAGCAATTTTGATTCGGACTAAAATGAAAAGTTCGAAAATCCGGACCAAACAAGGTAGGTGTGAAAACGCCCTAAAACAAGCCATTTTTAGGTATTCAACGTCACAACAAGACCTGGAATGTGTGTTCAGAAAGTAAATAGTCAATTTAAATGCGTTATATCTCCAACACTTTAACCTCTTAACTGTCACCGTCCTGCTGGCGGGACACCTGGTGCTCTTTTTTTTGATCGCCTTTTTTTCACATCATATATTTTAGTAATTATCATAAATTCGGTATCATTCGAATGCTTACGAACTCAAAATTCATCCTGTGAAAAACGTTTTTGAAATTGGACGTTGCGTTACCATGGAAATGGTACTTTAAATTCTTTTAGCAGGCTCCTCCCCCTAGTGGGCGGTGTCATGTTTCATATTACAACATTTATTTTAACTACTTTATAATCAAAATCTTTTCTAATCTTGACAAAACACATATCGTCGGAAAGTTCAGAGTCTCAAGGTTCCAAATTTGGTGACCGTTTTGTGATGGAAGTGACATTTGGGCAGAAAATTACAGGAAAATGCATCAAAAAAACAATCAATGGAATTTCAATGACACCCGGTGGCTGTTTTTGGTACAGCGCCTAAACTAAATCTCATGGGAACTTCAATTTTTGTGATATCAACTTCAAATTTGGAACACAACTTGGTTAGACATATGGGTTTGATTTTATAGTAGTTTTAGAGTAAAACATTTTTGTAAAATATACATTTTATAGAAAATAGAAAATATTTAGTACAGATTTTTTTGTTTACAGTAAATTTAAACTTCCATAACTTTTTCATACTTTCATACTTTGAATTCACTTCAGCAATAATCTGCCGAGTGTCTCCTTTAAAACAAGACCATATTCCAAAGTATTTTTTAATTACAGCCCTTTAAGTTTGGATAGTGTATTTTCATGTGAATTCTCAAGAAGGGTGGTGATAGAATAAGGGGTTAATAAAATATCACATTCTGAATCACACAACGAAAGTGCACAATGTCTTACTTTGCTGGGACAGAGCGTTATGAATGAAACTGGCTGTGGGATAGAAAAACGGTGTGATATCGAAGTCTCTGTTGTCTGGAGCCTCCACGCCATGATACTCTACACCTGCATCCGAGTAGAAAGCGGCTCCGGTGTCGATGTGAGCGGGTCCATGGGCAGCGTTGACGATGTGACTGATTCCTAGGCGGCGTAGAAGCGTCTTGTCTCTTGCTGTTGGACTGAGAGAATCACTCAAGAGTTAGTTTTCCGCAGTTGCTCTCAAATCAAGCTGCATTTGTGATCAATTATGTCAAACCTGGCACTATAGATCTAAAGGAGCCATTTCTAAACTGAATATAACTGAGATTTGAACTAGCAAAGATAAAATCTGTTGGCTAAATCTGTTCTTTACCCCAAGTTATCATGTGTCTGAAATACTTCAGAAGACTTGTGAAGTGACTAACACTGATGATCTCTTCATCTCCTGCTAGTGGGTGGGATATATTAGGCAGCAAGTGAACATTTCGTCCTCAGAGTTGATGTGTTAGAAGCAGGAAAAATGGGAAGCGTAAGGATTTGAGCGAGTTTGACAATGGGAAGAAGGCGTGGCGGCGGAGGCAGTGATGCTTTGGGCAATGTTCTGCTGGGAAACCTTGGGTCCTGGGATTTGATGTTATCAGTGTAACTGCGTTCACACCAGACGCAACTTAAATCACACTATTCGCCTGTAGTTGAACGCTTGAACATTTTGAGTTTACTTGATTCATTCGCACGTGACATTCACTTCACAACAGATGCAAATTTGCATCATGGGAGGGGCTTGTTGTGAAATGGCTGACATGGATTGTTTTAAAATACGGCGAATAAGCTCAATTTGACGGCTTTAACTAGCTTGTAGTCTCAATAGGCCTTCGTAGAGCTCAAATTGAGTAAAGAGCGTCTTTTACAACTCACCAGACTGTCCGACCTCCTCATTCGCTTTCTTCCAAGCAAGATCCTTTTATTCCTGTTTCTATAAAGTATGAAGATGTATCGTACAGCTCCGGGTATACACATGTGATTTTGTCCTCATTGTTGTCACTACTAAAGCAAGCTCCTGATTGGTTAATGCGGCGCGAATATCCGCCAAAGTTCAGATTTTTCAATTTGCGCCGTCTCATTCACGCGAATCACGGCGCAGAATGTCTATTCACGTCTTTGCATTGACTTAACGTGTAAATCACTCGCACGAAATGCTTCATTTGCGTCGTGTTTGAACGGACCATTAGCATTTTTAATGCATTGTTCATGGAATGTTTTTATTCTAAAACATTTTAGTTTGCCGTTTGTGTATCTTTTTTTTTTAATGTACTGAAAGTTTTTTCAGAGAAAAATTCAAAAGTTACATTCTCATAAAATGTGCTAAATTAAAATGGAATGTTCTCTTAACGTTTGTATAATCAAGAAAACATTTAAAAACTTGGTGTTTTGAACATTTTGAACACATTCAGAAATAACTTGATGGGAATGTTATCAAAACATAATTTTTTGTTATTTTTTCCCACTGATATTCTTGTCATTTTAAAGGAAGGCACGCCACTTTTTAAAAAAAAAAAATAGGCTCATTTTCCGTCTCCCCTAGAGTTAAACAGTTGAGTTTGACCGTTTTCGACTCCATTCAGCCGATCTCCGGGTCTGCATCTCGCTCAAAAAATGACCAAAGAGTTTTAATATTTTAGCGGTTTAAAACTTGACTCTTCTGTAGTTACATCGTGTACTAAGACCGACGGAAAATGAAAAGTTGACAAAAAATATAGAAACTCTTTGGTCATTTTTTGAGCGAGATGCTAACGGTCTAATCAGATTCAATGATCTATGCTAAGCTATGCTAAAAGTGCTAGCGCCAGACCCGGAGATCGGCTGAATGGATTCGAAAATGGTAAAACTCAACGGTTTAACTCTAGAGGAGACGGAAAATGAGCCTTTTTTCCAAAATAGTGGCGTGTTCCTTTAAAGGTTTTGTACTGTACATGTCAAAAATACTGTTAATTTCTTATCGAGTCGAAGAAAGTGGAAAACATTTATTTACATTTATGCATTTAGCAGACACTTTTATCCAAGGCAATTTACAAATGAGGAACAAATTTGCTAACCATAGAGCTAACAATATTCATAATTCATATTCATACACAGTGCCAGGTTTATTAGACAACTAGATAATTAAATTAAAACATAATTGAAAATTTAGCACATATCGAAAGATTAAAAGCGGCGCATTCGAGTCTTGTGGTGTTATACGTACGCATCACTGATGTAGATGTTGGGCCAGACTTCATTATAGGCGCCGGAGGGTTGTCGGTTCTTTAGCAGGAGGGTCAAAAGGTCACAGATGGGCGGAGTCTCATATCCGACTTCCTGTGTGCTCATCCTTTGAAATAAAAGAGCTGGATGTAGGATAAAAACACACACGTCACTGTGTTGCATTAAAGTGTTTTTGCTATTCTGTTGTTAACAAACTCGCGTTGTGTTTCTCTGAACTCTGAGTTTGTCGTCGACGTACAGCCACGTGTGTGTGTGATTGTGTGATGCAGTAAGTGATACGTGTCTCTATTTTGGCCTCTTTGCGTGTCAAAGTGGTAAATATAGATGAGAGACGGACAGACAGACAGCTGAGAATCCTCCATGATCTCATTTAGGTAGATTTACATATTAAATTTGTTCTTTTAATAAAGTATATTTGATCAAATATATTAAGGGGGACTTATTATGCCCCTTTTTACAAGATGTAATATACATCTCAGGTGTCCCCAGAATATGTCTATGAAGTTTCAGCTCAAAATACGCCACAGATAAATTATTATAACTAAGGTTGGGTAACCGTTCACATTTTAACCGGTATCGGTACCTTTTTTCGGTACTTTTGGGATGTTTACATCAATAACTGTGCAAAACCTGTAAGTTGTTTATAGAAGAGTTATTGACATTATGCCAGAGCTGCCCTGGTCACTGTCTGCCATTGTCTGTGATGTTTGTTTACTGTAATATTTACTAATAGTAGGCTACTAGCTACTTAATTTAATTCATAAAAACATTTACATTTAGTCATTTAGCAGACGCTTTTATCCAAAGCGACTTACAAATGAGGGCAATAGAAGCAGCTAGAGCAGTCCAAGGGCAACAATATCAACAATATGCAAGTGCTGTAACAAGTCTCAGTTAATCTAGCACAGAACAGAATTTTTTTTTTATAATTTTTTTTTTTATAAATAAATTAGACAGACAGACAATGAATAGAGTGATAAGTGCTATTCTCGCCTTATTCAAATAAAAATAAAATAAAACAACCATATTATTATTATTTCTCTGAAAAGATTTCCCACAAATTATGTGTTGTGTATTTTCTGGTAATCAAATGAAGACAAAAGACATTAATCTTTTAATATAATTAAACTTTTTCTGTCAAACAAAGTGCTGCACAACTGAGCTTTATACGGTTAAAATTAAAACGTAAATTATTACTTAAAAAATAAAGTTTTGATAAGTTATTATTATTATATTACATTAGTGTTAGTATTATTATTACATTGAGGTGCATCTAAATTCTACCGTACAACAGTGATGTATTTGTCAAGTTAAGCAGAACTTTTATTTTGACGTGTTGCCGTGAAGACCTTTTGAGTTTCTGTGTGTTTATGACGGTAGTTTTTCTCAAATGAAACGGTAAAATTATCATAAAGTGACTTTCGGTGGCTCTGGAGATGACGTTCCTGCGTTCATGTCCTCATATGAGATGGAAACATGCGAGCGTCACGTGCGATTCTGAGTGTGTGTGTGTGTGGTAAACGACGCGTCTATGGCATTCATTCTCACTGACACACGCAGGATTCGTATTTAAATAGTCTTTTTGTGGTTTAATATTCACAGACACTAGTCTATATCACCAGATGCGTTCTCAGGTACAGAAATTTGGTACTGTTTGATTTAATGTGAATCGCTAGTACTGACGTATTTCGGTCGGTGCCCTTAAAAGTACAGAGTTCGGTACCCAACCCTAATTATAACATGTTGTAAATGCCCATTTTGGAAGGAAAAACGTGCCGTTTTCATGCATGTATCTTTAAATGCAAATGAGCTGCTGCCCCACCCCCTATCCAGAAGAGGGCGGAGCCTATACAGCTCGTGTCTTGGATACTCTAAGTAAACTAAAACATCTGTTTGGTTTTGATTTTCATCTCTATCACGCTCACGCTCACATGACATTGCAGTTTCTTCATCATCATGAAAGTTTAAGATCTGCATGCGTTTTAAAGCCATATAAGTCTAAACTTCTGAGATATGGTTTTCTGAGCGCACACACACACACACACACCGGAAGCACGCGCACAGAAAGCTGTGTGTCAGACGGAGCATCGAGTGAGTATTAAACAAAGTTCTCTTTCACGTTTTATTGCACTTAAACTGTCAAATACACACAAGGTTATGTCAAAAACACACATTCACATACTACCCGTCCTAAATAGTATCCGAAAATATAATTAGTATGTCCAAATCATAGTATGTTGAAACTACTATTCTACTATTTCCGGTCAGAATTCTAAGGCCAGATCGGCGCACACTCTAACAACTGATATTGCCCACAACCCATTGCGAGTTGGACGAGGATTCGATTAGAACTACAAATACGGATAAAAAGTGTTAATAAACTACAAACATGACGGATGTGCGAGTCCAACGGTTAAGTACAGAGGTTTAGATTAAGGGGCTTGAGTGATCAATTATCAGTATTTAACCTGACGAAAATATATTTATTCAGTGTTAAAATTTTACATTTTTAGTTTGGTTTCCTCAGCGGTCTATCAGCGTACATCACTGTCAGAATGAGTGAGATGGCCAATCAAATCAAAGAAGGCGGGGCTTACGGTTAGTGCCAATTCCAATGCGACACTTTATAGCAGTGAAAGAGTGCGTCCTCCCCACGCAAAAACAAACTTTGGTCCCCTCCAATGTCTAAGACATGGTTACGCCCATGGTCTGTAAATGTAAACAGCAGGGAAAGAAATTGCATGTGTGTATTAGACATAGACTGTAAAAAAATATGGAGTAGTGTCCGTGACGTCACTCATAGGATCTGAAGAGCAGTTTTGAAGCGCAAAGTCGGGTCGAGCTGGCCGTCGCCATCTTGTCTGCGTGTCACTCCCGGATAACAGAAAATGGGCAAAGAGGCGGGACGTGGGCGGAGCTGAGGTGACGTGATGACTAAAAGACAGCAGACATACAACAATCCACCTGTCACTCACAGTGGCCACGCCCTTAATTATACAGAACTTTAAGGCTTTATATAATGTAAACGAATGAGTTATACAAAAATTTCTCCTCCCTCACAGTCGTCATGAAGGGCAAAATTAGCCGTACAGACCAAAAGCACAATGTGTCCCAGACTGTAAACATGTGTTGTTCTGCTGTAAAGTTGGCCATTTTAACATGAGCTCAATGAGATTCTGCTCCTTCTGGAGCCGCTCTCTAGTGGCCAGACCATGAACTGCAGTTTAAGTCACTTCTGTATCGGCTTCAAGAGAAACTGCGGGAGGAGCCGCTTGATATTAGATCAGCAGTGTAATATATTGTACCTACTGCTATATCTGGTGTTAATATGAATGCTCTGGTGAGGAGATAAACATGGACGGGGTCTATGCTAATAGGGCGGAGTCTATCAGCAGTCATGGGCGGGGCCTAAGCATTTGTGACGTCACAAAAGATACAATCTGCAAACTGATTATTCTGAGACACTGCTTATGATTTATGGGGATTAAAAAAAAGAGTTTTACCATTATAAGGTTGTGTACAACCTGCTAACACACACATATGTTCAAGTGAATTTAATATAATTGGTCCCCTTTTTTAAATATATGCATATATATTTAATATATTAAGTATAATAATTTTTTTTTTTTAACTCATGTTCCTGGTCTTTTTGTTTCTTCATAATGTTTCATTAGTGTAATAACTTGCTCCGCACTGAACAGACTTTCCTTTTGACGTTTTTCAACCCCTTCCTTCCCGGTTGTTGTTTGGAAAGCACATTTTTAACATGAATCGATTACTTTATTGTGACTCTGAACAATAAGCAGGAACCAAAAAATACATCCAACATCTTAAAAAAAGAGCATTTTAATAGAGAAATTCAATTCTGTAATTCCATAAGGCAATTTCTGAAGCATGTATTCTGTCAAGGAACTGTCATAACCGTTGTGTATTTTGCAGTCAATAATTCTGTAAGCCTATCTAATGTAGTGTATTTGTGCTCGTGATGTGAATGTGCTGGTCCAGTGTTAGAGGACAGTTCTCTGGAAGTGCAGTTTTTTGTCCAGTTCTCGCAGTTGTTCGATGAAGCCGGAGTTTGGGCAGATGTTCCTGTGTTGTGCGACGGCTTTAATGGCTTCCACCAGCGTCATGTCCTCGTGGATCATCAGATACGCCAATACCAGCGACGATGAGCGACTCAGACCCATTGCGCAGTGCACAAGAACCTTACCTAGGGGAAAAAACTATATAAATGTCTACAAACTACAATTTGAATTCATCAAAAACATGTCCTGATCATATTTCACCCACTAATCAAAAGAAATATGAAAATGTAATTTGTTTTTATCTTAATTTGCATAAAGAAAATGACTAAATTATATTTTGCATAACACTTTTTTTTTTTTTTTTGCAGTTTGACATGGTTCCCTCCCTCAAATTCTCAGTTCCGTAATGCACTGATAATTTGTGAACATAATGAACTATATATACACCGATCAGGCATAACATTATGACCCTAATAGTGTATTGGTCACCATTTTGCTACCAAAACAGCCCTGACCCATCTCTACTAGACCCCTGAAGGTGTGCTGTGGTTTCTGGCACCAAGATGTTAGCAGCAGATCCTTTAATTCCTGTAAGTTGTGAGGTGGGGCCTCCACGGATCGGACTTGTTTGTTCAGCTCATCCCACAGATGCTCGATTGGATTGAGATTTGGGAAATTTGGAGGCCGAGTCAACGCCTCAAACTCGTTGTTGTGCTCCTCAAACCATTCCTGAAGCATTTGTGCTTTGTGGCGTCGCATTATCTGCTGAAAGAGCCACAGCCACCAGGGAATACCGTTTCCATGAAAGGCTGTCATCAATGAGCCTCGGCCGCCCATGACCCTGTGGCCGGTTTTCCACTGGTCCTCCATGATCCTGTGGCCGGTTCTCCACTGGTCCTCCATGACCCTGTGGCCGGTTCTCCACTGGTCCTTCATGACCCTGTGGCCGGTTCTCCACTGGTCCTCCATGACCCTGTGGCCGGTTCTCCACTGGTCCTTCATGACCCTGTGGCCGGCTCTCCACTGGTCCTCCATGACCCTGTGGCTGGTTCTCCACTGGTCCTCCATGACCCTGTGGCCGGCTCTCCACTGGTCCTTCATGACCCTGTGGCCGGTTCTCCACTGGTCCTCCATGACCCTGTGGCCGGCTCTCCACTGGTCCTTCATGACCCTGTGGCCGGTTCTCCACTGGTCCTCCATGACCCTGTGGCCGGTTCTCCACTGGTCCTCCATGACCCTGTGGCCGGCTCTCCACTGGTCCTTCATGACCCTGTGGCCGGTTCTCCACTGGTCCTTCATGACCCTGTGGCCGGTTCTCCACTGGTCCTTCATGACCCTGTGGCCGGTTCTCCACTGGTCCTCCATGACCCTGTGGCCGGTTCTCCACTGGTCCTCCATGACCCTGTGGCCGGTTCTCCACTGGTCCTCCATGACCCTGTGGCCGGTTCTCCACTGGTCCTTCATGACCCTGTGGCCGGTTCTCCACTGGTCCTTCATGACCCTGTGGCCGGTTCTCCACTGGTCCTTCATGACCCTGTGGCCGGTTCTCCACTGGTCCTTCATGACCCTGTGGCCGGTTTTCCACTGGTCCTCCATGATCCTGTGGCCGGTTCTCCACTGGTCCTTCATGACCCTGTGGCCGGCTCTCCACTGGTCCTTCATGACCCTGTGGCCGGTTCTCCACTGGTCCTCCATGACCCTGTGGCCGGCTCTCCACTGGTCCTTCATGACCCTGTGGCCGGTTCTCCACTGGTCCTCCATGACCCTGTGGCCGGTTCTCCACTGGTCCTCCATGACCCTGTGGCCGGCTCTCCACTGGTCCTTCATGACCCTGTGGCCGGTTCTCCACTGGTCCTTCATGACCCTGTGGCCGGTTCTCCACTGGTCCTTCATGACCCTGTGGCCGGTTCTCCACTGGTCCTCCATGACCCTGTGGCCGGTTCTCCACTGGTCCTCCATGACCCTGTGGCCGGTTCTCCACTGGTCCTCCATGACCCTGTGGCCGGTTCTCCACTGGTCCTTCATGACCCTGTGGCCGGTTCTCCACTGGTCCTTCATGACCCTGTGGCCGGTTCTCCACTGGTCCTTCATGACCCTGTGGCCGGTTCTCCACTGGTCCTTCATGACCCTGTGGCCGGTTCTCCACTGGTCCTTCATGACCCTGTGGCCGGTTCTCCACTGGTCCTTCATGACCCTGTGGCCGGTTCTCCACTGGTCCTCCATGACCCTGTGGCCGGTTCTCCACTGGTCCTCCATGACCCTGTGGCCGGTTCTCCACTGGTCCTCCATGACCCTGTGGCCGGTTCTCCACTGGTCCTCCATGACCCTGTGGCCGGTTCTCCACTGGTCCTCCATGACCCTGTGGCCGGTTCTCCACTGGTCCTCCATGACCCTGTGGCCGGTTCTCCACTGGTCCTCCATGACCCTGTGGCCGGTTCTCCACTGGTCCTTCACTTTTGATAGAGACTAACACATCAACTCTGAGGACGAAATGTTCACTTGCTGCCTAATATATCCCACCCACTAACAGGAGATGAAGAGATGATCAGTGTTATTCACTTCACCTCATAATGTTTTGTCTGATCGGGGTATATATATAAATAAATCACCATTGTGATGAATTAATCGATGGTTAAACTTAAAATGACCCATGAAAGTAATATCATGATGCAAAAAATCTTAGTGGTCCTAAAAACTGACGTAATTTTCTACATGTAAAATGTAAGATATAAATAATTTCACAGTAAATTCTGCAATTTTTTTAATGTTCATCAGTGTTCACTCTCCTCACCTCCAGGGGTGGTCATGGCACTCTTGATAAACTTGGCAGCGGCGTAGAAGAAGGGGCTCAAGTCAAACGAGGGCATATCGAACGCCTCCACGCCGCGATATGTGATTTTAGTGTCTCTGTAGTAACTGGCTCCTGTGTTAACGTTGAGCTTCCCGTGAGCTGCGTTCAGCACGTATGTGATGTTCAGGGACTGTAGCATGTGTTTGTCCTTCGCTGCGTACCTAAATGAGATTCAAGCACAATACATGCAGACAGACACTTATTATATACCTTTTTTATTTCATATATTGCACATTTACAATGCACGATGGGGAACATATTCGTAATGCACACTTTGCGAAGGGATCCTATTATGCTTTTTTTTTTACATAACTCTCTTTAGTGTGTGAATGTGAGCATGAAAAGGTCCCTCCAGCATGAGTTCTTCTCTATATCAGTGTCTGTGTTTCTGAACTCCCTGAAATGCCTCCATTGTAGCCTTGAGTTTTCTTCCGGGAACCGACACATCACAATATTCCTCATTATAATAATAAATAAGCAGAATAAAGGGGCGGGGCCTGGCTGAGGTAGTTGAAACTGGCGGTTATGGTAAGGGGGCGAGACATTTCCTAAACACGCTGGAAGCGCTTGACCAATCACAACACACTGCTCCAGCCGACCAATCAGAGCACAGTGTGCTTGTCAGAAGGCGGGGCTTCATAGAGAAAGGAAGTAAACAGAGTGTTACTGACAGACTGGGAAGAGAGGAGCCGCAACACTGGAGAAAATGAGGAAATAATCAACATTCAGGCAGGAAAACCTGCTTTAGTACAGCCAAAAAACAACATCAAGACTTTGAAAAAGGGTATAATAGGTTAGCCTGGCTTCGCCCTCCTATGTAGTTCTGCTTAATTTAAATTTTCCTTTAGTACGTCGTCTGGGTTTACGGTATATTCATCTAGATTTTTAACCGGTCCAATCAGTGAACACGGAGTGGCTGAGAACGATGAGGTTGATGCGCTAGTTTGAGTTGTAGTTCAGTAATGGCGGCGGAGAAAGATGCGAGCGAAGCCATTCGGTCCGTTGTGGCAAGACTGACGAATATCCAGAAGTTAAAGCCGGAGCAAGAACAATCTTTGCTGAGTTTTGTTGGTGGCCATGATGTTGTGTCCCTCCTCCCCTCGGGGTTCGGGAAAAGTTTTCCAGCTCGTTCTGTTAGTGGTGAAGGAGTTGGCTAAGGCGAACGCATGACATACGTCACGACTAAACGTTAGCGATTGGCTATGGCAGATCCAGAGTGACTCTTGGCAGATCCAATAGTTTTAAACTTCAACAGAATATCCGCCTTCAAGGAAGTAAACGCTTGTCAATGGAGAGTGGGCAGACTCTATGTACATATGAAATGTACAAGAGTCTGGTAGGACCATAATAGGTCCCCTTTAAATTATTTTTTGAGAATTTGAAATAGTATGATTCAATGGACTCGCTTTAACAAAGATGTAAGACATGATCAGATTAAAAAAGTAAATATTTTGACAGGATAAGTTTCCTGCCTTTCTACTGTTTTATGAATTTCTTGAAAAATTCACAAAATTAGTAAAGTAAAGGAAGGTTTACATTTGAATATTATATATTTAGCCATCAGAATTACCATATTCACAATTCAAAATGTTCTTTAAAAACAAAATATCTTCTAAAATATTATAATTTGAATTATTATTATACATTTTAGGTGAAAGCCAATTAAAACCCCCCACTCAAAATGTTGAGGTTAAATTAGCATTAGTAGAAAAGGTGTGCAAGAGTTTAAAGGGATAGTTCACCCAAAAATTAAAATTAGCCCATAATTTACTCTCCCTCAAGTCATCCTAGGTGTGTATGACATTCTTCTTTCAGACGAATAAAGTTATATTATATTACAGTTATATTATATTATTATATTGAGTTATATTACTAAAGTCCAGGCTAATCCAAGATTTATAATGGCAGTAATAGTTGCTCTGTTTTTGAAGTCCATAAAAAGTGCATCTGTCCGTCATATAACTGCTCCACACGGCTCTGGGGTGTTAATAAAGGCCTTCTGAAGCGAATCGACGCATTTGTGTAAGAAAAATATCCATATTTAAAACTTTATCAAGTTAACTTTCGAACCGACCGCCTTCCCTGTTTAATTTATGGAAAAATTGTTGAAAGTGCCCCTGCCGATCGAAAGACTAACGCGACCAGGTCGACTCGTCATGACGTCACGAACACATCTTGAGTTTCACTTTCAACATTCAACACTTTTCCATGGAAGGCAGTCGGCCGAAAGTTTACTTGATAAAGTTTTAAATATTCATATTTTTCTTACACTAATGCATCGATTCACTTCAGAAGGCCTTTATTAACACCCCAGAGCCGCGTGGAGCAGTTATATGATGGGCAGATGCACTTTTTATGGACTTCAAAAACAGAGCAACTATGAATCAAATTCTAAAGCTTGGATTAGCCTGGACTTTTGTAATATAACTCAGATTTTATTTGTCTGAAAGAAGAATGTCATATACACCTAGGACCGGCGTGTTGACTCCGATTGTTCGAATATTACAATTAAATAATACTTAAATCGATATGTCATCCTCAATAAACCCGTCTCCGGCGTGTTGCCTCCGATCATTCGAATATTGCACTTTAATAATTATCTAATCAACATCATCCTCAATAAACCCGTCTCCAGCATGTTGCCCCCGTTCCCTCGAATATTCTGATCTATTATGACCTCCGAGCTGTAGAATAATAATAATAATACGCTATTTGTTAATTGGCCAGAGGAGAACTGGCACCCCGACTGAGCCTGGTTTCTCCCAAGGTTTATTTTTCTCCATTAGGTCACCTGATGGGGTTTTGGTTTCCTTGCCAATGTTGCCTCTGGCTTGGCGTGCTCAGTTGAGGACACTAAATTTTTCAACGAAACATCGAAATACATCTAAATAATAAACTAAATTAACCATTTAAACTAAATTACTGATCTAATTATTGATATAAAGCCCACACTGTCACTGTATGATAACTGAAATGAATTGATGACATCAGCGTTTTTTCCAGAATGGCTATACGGCTGAATAAAATGATGCTGCATTATTTTCCTGTTTAACACTGTAAAGCTGCTTTGAAACAATCTGCATTGTTAAAAGCGCTATATAAATAAAGTTGACTTGACTTGACTTGACTAGGATGACTTGAGGGTGAGTAAATTATGGGCTAATTTTCATTTTTGGGTGAACTATCCCTTTAAGGAAACACAAAATACATCTCAAATTAAAATCTCTTCTTTAAAAATTCGACGACTGGGTTTTGACTTTTGAATGTGAAAGATTTGCCTCGTACTGAAACAACCCATCAACCGAGTTCCCCCAAAAATCAACTGATTGATTTTCTTACATGTCTCCGATGTATATTCCAGGCCTGACCTCGTCCAGATGGCCGCTGGTGCCAGGTTTGACCCACAGCAGTCTCTGGAGCTCAGAGGCTGGAGGCGTCTCATACCTGCCGCCCCTTCCGTCGCGTGGCATATCGGCCCGCCGCTGTACACCTGTCCTGAGAAGCACAAACAACTCAACAGTTCTTGCTCTTTTCGGTCACGCAAAAATTATTTACAAAAAGGCGAAACAAACACCATAACAGTAGTCCATACACTCTAAAAAAAAAAAAAGGTTCTATATTGCACCAAAAATGGTTCTTGGCTCGTAATCACAGGGGAACCTTTTTTGGTGCTATATAGCACCAATTTTGGTTCTTCAGTGGTTCTTCAGCGGTTCTTCAGAGGTTCTTCACCGGTTCTTTGACTAAGGTGCTATATAGCACCTCTGAAGAACCGCTGAAGAACCACTGAAGCACCAAAATTGGTGCTATATAGCACTAAAAAAGGTTCCCCTATGATTACGAGCCTTTTTTTTTAGAGTGTACTCTCATGCTATATTGAGGAACTGGTGAAATTTGAGCAGCTATTGTTTGTAAACAATAGCATTTACAAGTGCACAAAGGTTTTGTGCGATAGTCTGTGTTACCGGTGTTCAGGTGAAACATCACATTACTTGGCACCGCCCCCACCGTCGTTTTGATTTTTATATACACTCTAAAAAAAAAGGCTCGTAATCATAGGGGAACCTTTTTTAGTGCTATATAGCACCAATTTTGGTGCTTCAGTGGTTCTTCAGCGGTTCTTCAGAGGTGCTATATAGCACCTTAGTCAAAGAACCGGTGAAGAACCTCTGAAGAACCGCTGAAGAACCTCTGAAGAACCGCTGAAGAACCACTGAAGCACCAAAATTGGTGCTATATAGCACTAAAAAAGGTTCCCCTATGATTACGAGCCAAGAACCATTTTTGGTGCAATATAGAACCTTTTTTTTTTTAGAGTGTAGTAATAAAATCATTTCGTTCAGTTAGAGAACAGACACTACAATTAAAAACAGAACGTGTCTGCTCAATACAGTGTGAGGCGAACGAGAGTCGCAGACCGGCAGCAGGAGTCAGATTTCATTCCCGCCCTGGAATTGGCGCTAATTCTAAACCGAAAGTAAAATGGCCACGACCGCACAGTCATGTCCAGTCTGGCACGTTTTAAGTTAATTCCTACCGAAGCTCAACTTCCATAGGAATTCATTGAAAAGATTTGCTTTGCTCCGCTCCGTTATGAATGTCCGAGCGGCCGCGTGCATTTTACTTTCGATTTAGAATTAGCGCCCCTGTCGGTTTCCTCACCGTCACATCCCGATTTGACACCGTCATTGATCACAACATGGTGAGTTTGAATATATGCAAGCACAAATGAAATTTGAATACATGACAAAACAATATATTTTGTTATTTTTGACCTTTTCAGAGTTTGATGTCTCACTGAACACCTTGATCGGGGAAACACCAGCTCAGACATTCTGCAAAACTCTTTATTTTATGTTCCATGGAAAAAAAGGAAGCCACATAAACAATTTGAAGGTATGTTTTCATTGTTATTGGATAATTACTTTAAGCTGAAGGATTGAATCATGCTATTATTTGAATCAAACATCGTTTTACAACAGTATGATGGAAAATTCAACTTTAGACCGTGCAGCTGATAACTGATATTAAAACTGCTAGTTAGTGAGTTTTCAGGTCTCTATGATAGTTAAGACCATCTTTTGGTAACACTTTAGTATGTGAAACACATATTAATTATGACTTTTGCATAAACTCCTTATTACTGCTTATTAATAGTAAATAAGTTGTTAAGATGAGGTATTGGGTAGAATATGGTCATGTATTAATATGTGCTTTATAAGTACTAATAAACAGCCAATATCCTAGTACTATGCATGCAAATAAACAAACATTAATAGTGAGAATTGAACCCTAAAATAAAGTGTTACCCATCATTTTCCTGCAAAACTTTCCACTAAGTATTAGCAATGAATTCTGTGATGTTTTATGGTATTAGTTGGTTGTCTCACCTTGAAAATAAATAAAATAAAGTGCTACAAATCACTTTAATATCAAACATTTTAATAATGCAAATTATATAACACTTTACAATAAAGTTTAATTTGTTGACATTAACAATGAACAATCCTACAGCATTTATTAATCTTAGTTAATCAAGATTTACTAACACATTATTAAAATCAAAAGTTAACATGAGTTAATGCACTATGAACTAACATGAACATGTTTAACATTAACACATGTTAATAAATATATTGCTCATTGTTAGTTTATGTAATACATTAACTAATAAGACCTTATTGTTAAGTGTTACCAAATGGTCAAATCAAGGAACTTTTCCTTAAAAAACAAGCTGACATAAGATGTAAAGTCTTGTTTTCTGGGGGACAAAATTACAATTAAGTGTTTTTTAGACAAAAACAAATATCTGCCTAAGGGATCATAAAAATAAAACTTTAAATTAAGTTATCATTTTCTTGTTTAAACTTGAGTATATTTAATACATTTCTCTGCAAACCATACTTAATAACATATCTCATTTTAATTTAAGGATGTTTTGATATTTGAACTAGAAAACAGTGAAAAGATGACTAATATGTTCTTGTCATTGCGTAATTAGTCAAGTTATAATAAAGTTAAAGTGCCATTATAAGCATCAATCAAGCATGCTTGTGCTTAAATAACAGTTTTACACATTGCAAACCAAATATACTTCATTATAACCTATGTATATGTACCACTAGCAGTATTTACTCAAGTTAATGCATCTATTGAATGAATCTAAAACGCATTTTCAAAGACAAACAGACTCACATTGTGTTGAGGAACAGCTCATCAGAGTGTATGAATGCATGCGTATGTGTGTATGACGTGTTGTTCAAGCTGACGACTTTATCTATTTATATATATAATGTTATATATAACACTCTTTCTTCATGCTCCTGATCTAGAAGCACCACGGAGCGGATGAAACCATATAAGATCATCTGATAACCTTTGTAATATCACACTGATATTATAGCGAATACAGACAGAGCGACGATTCTGCTTATTTTCACACGCTGCGGTCGCCCTCATCTGTGTCCGAGTAACAGCGTCTTAAATTAGACAACCTCATTCCCACAGCGGCCAGTTAAAAATACATCCGCTCTCTGAGCTCGTCATCAAAGTCAACACAAGTGAGCGCATTTGCTGCACAGCTGCTTTTTATTTATAATAAACCGTATATTCATAGAATAAAACTCTACAGAACTACAGGAGTAAAATGTACACTGCAAAAAATGCTTTTCTTACTTAGTATTTTTGTCTTGTTTTCGGTACAAATATCTAAAAAATATTACATTAAGAAGCATTTACTAGACAAGCAAAAGTTTTTGTCTTGTTTTGGGGGGGGGGAAACTCAAAATTAAGGGAGTTTTTGCTTGAAATAAGCAAAATAATCTTAATTCAAACAGAAAACAAGATTATTATGCTGACCCCATTGGCAGATTATTTTGCTTATTTTAAGCAAAAACTCCCTTAATTTTGAGTTTTTTTCCCCCCAAAACAAGACAAAAACTTTTGCTTGTCTAGTAAATGCTTCTTAATGTAATATTTTTTAGATATTTGGACTGAAAACAAGACAAAAATACTAAGTAAGAAAAGCATTTTTTGCAGTGTACAGTAAATTATCAAGAGTTCTGAAAGTCAACATGAAATCAAGATTGGCTTTATTTACTTAATACATGTTCAATTTATGAGTGCATGTTATTTGAACATTTGCAACATATAATTTAATTTACAATGCACACTATCATTGAAAAGATTGAGGTCGGTAATGTTTTCATGCAGCAATTATGCAATCAATTGATCGGAAGTGACATTAAAAACACTTATAATGTGACAAAAGATTATTTTGAACATTCAAAGATCACAGTTTCCACAAAAATAAGCAGCACAACTGTTTTTCAACATTGATAATAATCATAAATGTTTCTTGAGCAGCAAATCCTCATATGAGAATGATTTGTGAAGGGTCATGTGACACTGAAGACTGGAGTAATGATGATAAATTCAGCTTTGATCACAGGAATAAATGACACTTTAATGTATATTCACATAGAGAACAGATGATTTACACTGGAGTAATATTTCATAATTTTTACTGTATTTTTTATTAAATAAATGCAGCTTTGGTGAGCAAAAGAGACTTTTATCTAAGGCCAGATTTATTAATTATGACAAATTTTGACTTTTATCCTCATTATTTTTAATTATGACAAACTTATTCGAAATTATGATGTCGAAATTGACATAATTGTTGTAATAATTTCAATTTATGTCATTATTTAGATTTGTCATGATTGAATCAAGTCATAATTTCAATTTAGTGTGTCAATTTTTACTTTTTAAGAGGTAATTTTTACTTGGTATTCCAGAATTTTGACTTTTTATGTCATAATTTCTACTTGTATCATAATTTTGTTTTAGTATGTCATAATTTTGACTTTATCCTAATGTGTTAAGTCTTAAGGGTCATGTGACACTGAAGACTGGAGTAATGATGATAAATTCAGCTTTGATCACAGGAATAAATTACACTTTAAAGTATATTAAAATAGAAAAGAGTTATTTTCAATTGTAATAATATTTCAAATTTTTACTGTATTTTTCAGCAGATAATTGCAGCCTTGGTGAGCAGAAATGACTTCTCCGAAAACATTACAAAATCTTTAAAAAAAAACAACGTTTTGAACGGTAGTGAATGTCACATTTGCGTGATTCTGTAGTGCTTTGGTCCTGTTGTGTGTGTGTGTGATGGTCCTGAGTCCGCCGTACATGGAGGTAGTGTGTGTGTATTTACTAAACGGCCCTTTAAATTAATTCTGTACTATGCATGTGACGTACATGTTCAAGCCTTTCACTGTATATACACTATATTGCAAAAAGTATTGGAACACCACCCAAATATCACTGAGTTCAGGTGTTCAATCCCTTCATGGCCACAGGTGTATAAATCAAGCACTTCCTGTGGCCTTCAGATGAGCTCAAGAACAGTGTGTAGAGCTTCATGGAATGGGTTTCCATGGCCGAGCTGCTCATCCAAGCCTTACATCACCAAGTGCAATGCAAAGCGTGGGATGCAGTGGGGTAAAGCGCGCCGCCATTGGACTCTAGAGCAGTGGAGACGTGTTCTCTGAGTGACCAATCACGCTCCTCTGTCTGACAATCCCATGGACGAGTCTGGGTTTGGCGGTTGCCACGAGAACGGGACTTGCCTGACTGCATTGTGCTAAGTGTAAAGTTTGGTGGAGGGGGGATTATGGGGTGGGGTTGTTTTTCAGGTGTTGGCCCCTTAGTTCCAGTGAAAGGAACTCTTAATGCTCCACCAAGACATTTTGGACAATTTCATGCTCCCAACTTTGTGGGAACAGTTTGGGGACGGCCCCTTCCTGTCCCAACATGCACCAGTGCACAAAGCGTCTCCATAAAGACATGGATGAGCGAGTGTGGTGTGGAGGAACTGACCTCAACCCGATAGAACAGCTTTGGGATGAATTAGAGCGTAGACTGAGAGCCGGGCCTTCTCATCCAAGGTCAAAAATCCCCATAAACACACTCCTAAACCTTGTGGAAAGCCTTCAAAGAGCTGCAAAGTGTGGGCCAATTCCTGTGCATGTAAAGGCAGCCGTCCCAAAACTTTTGGCAATATAGTGTATATATATATATATGGAGTGCTGCATTGTGTAGCTTCACCCACAGTCAAATCTCATTGGTCCAAAATCACTTCTGGCCTGGTTAGGATGTGATGTTATGATCGTTCATCATTATTTCCATCATGTGATCAGTCCTGTCGTTGTTCATTCACAGGAGGACACATTTTCTGTGTTTCCTCTTCCTCTGCAGGTCCAGATCCAGCAGCAGAGCCAGGAAGTTCCTGTTGGGATAGATGGCTCGTTTCTGGACGATGCGGCGGATGGCCGTGTGCAGAGGCATGTCGTGATACAGCATCAGGTACGCCAGCACCAGCGACGAGGAGCGGCTCATTCCCATGATGCAGTGCACCAGAACTTTTCCTATGAGAAAAAGATCAGATTTGGTTATATACAGACGTTATGATTTGAATAGCCTGTTCCTTGCTGGTAAAAATAACACCCGTAATTCATTGCAATGATCCATTTGACAGTCTCTTGAGCTCACTGCTATTAATAAAGTCTCTAGAGCCACTGCTGAGGAGACGCAGCTCCAGAGTCCAACGCCACGACCTTCAGGCAGGTAAAACCCTTCATGTTTTAATGTTCTTGAAAGAAGTCTCTTTTACTCACAGAGGCTGCATTCAATTGATCAAAAATACAGTAAAATTATGAAATATTATTCCAGTGTAAATCATCTGTTCTCTATGTGAATATATAGTAAAGTGTCATTTATTCCAAAGCTGAATTTATCATCATTACTCCAGTCTTCAGTGTCACATGACCCTTCAGACTTAACACATGATTAGGATAAAGTCAAAATTATGACATACTAAAGCATAAATTATGATATACTGTGAGATAAAAAGTCGAAATTCTGGAATACCAAGTCGAAATTACCACTTAAAAAGTAAATATTGCCATACTACGTTGAAAGTATGACTTGAGTCACAATTATAACAAATTGAAATTATTACGTCAATTATGTCTCAATTTCAACGTTATCTCATACTTATGACTTTAAGTCATAGTTTCAACTAAGTGTGTCATGATTTTGACTTTTATCCTCATTATTTTGATAGATAAAACTATTGACTCTTCTTGTCTGCTCACCAAAATTGCACTTATTTGATCAAAAATACAGTAAAATTGTGAAATATTATTCCAGTGTAAATCATCTGTTCTCTATGTGAATATATAGTAAAGTGTGATTTATTCCTGTGATCAAAGCTGAATTTATCATCATTACTCCAGTCTTCAGTGTCACATGATCCTTCAGACTTAAAACATGATTAGGATAAAGTCAAAATTATGACATAGTAAAAAAAAATTGATATATTAGTAAAAATGATGACATAAAAAGTCAAAATTCTGGAATACCAAGTTGGAATGATCACTTAAAAAGTAAACATTTATATACTTAGTTGAAATTATGACTTGGCTCATCATGATAAACAGAAATTATGACAAATTTAAATTATGTCAATTTTGACTTGTCAATTTCAACAAAGTGTGTCATCATTTTGACCTTTATTCTCATTATTTTGGCCTTAGATAAAACGACTGAAGCCTCTCTTCTGCTCACCAAAGCTGCAAAAATACAGTAAAAATATGAAATATTATTGCAGTGTAGATCAGCTGTTCTCTATGTGAATATATAATAAAGTGTCATTTATTCCTGTGATCAAAGCTGAATTTATCATCATTACTCCAGCCTTCAGTGTCACATGACTCTTCACTAATCATTCTAATATATTTATAATATTTATTTGATGATTGGAAAGTTTTGAAATCGATTATTTTGTATTATCTGTCACATTTGATCAATTTAATGCACCCTTGCTGATTAAAATTATTAATATCTTTTTGAATTTTGAATGTTAGTGTATGTGCACATTTAAAGTAGAACTTTATCATTATTTTTATATTTTTACTAAACGGCTGAGTAGAAAAAGCATTTTTTTATGCTTTGCAACATTACATTTGCAACACATTTCACTTCAGTATTGTATTGTGGAACAGGACAGCACTGCCAAAATGGGCTTGCAAATTCTCTTCCATTTTTCTTCTGGTGAACTGATGTGATGATGTAAGATGTGTTTCGTATCAGAATGTTTGACCTAAAAGTGGAGGCTGACGATTAAGTTCACCCTCCAGAGCATCTCCACGAATCCAGTGTCGGCGCTTGATATTTATTGTTGCAGAATTGAGCAGATTTAAGACATGCATCCACTACATTAGCAGCCGAAATGCTAAACTGCTGTTTGACTATTGGTTAACACGTATAAACCTGAAAACAAAAGTCATCATTTGTATGAAAGATCATAAAGACAGACTTGATTTAGAATAACATGCCCTGATTAATCACACACAGTTCGTCCAGGTATGGAATTCCAAAGCTGACATAATAATAAATAAATATACATAGTACTTATACTTTTATTTCCTAATTTATGTATAATTGTATTATTACTATTACTATTATTAAGTAAAATAAAAGTGAAAATAAAAAAATAAAAATAAAAGTGGAAATAAAAAAATAAAAAAATTAATGTAGAAATAAATAAATAAAAAATAAATTAATGTAGAAATAAATAACAGTGGAAATAAAAAAAATAATTAATTAATAAATAAAAAAAATGAAAAAATAAATGAAGCTGGAAATAAAAAAATAAATGAATGAAGAAATAAAAAAATTAATAAATGTGAAAATTAATAAATGTAGAAATAAATAAAAGTGGAAATAAATAAATAAAAAAAATAAATGTGAAAATAAAAAAATTAAATAAAAGTGGAAATAAAAAATGAAATAAGTGGAAATAAAAAAATACAAAAAATGAATGTAGAAATAAATAAATGAAAAAACAAAAAAAATAAAAAAAATAAATGTAGAAATAAATAAAAGTGGAAATAAAAAAATTAAAAATAAATAAATGAAGAAATAAATAAAAGTGGAAATAAAAAAATAAATAAAAAAATGTAGGTGGAAATAAAAAAAATAATGAATGTAGAAATAAAAAATAATAAATGTGAAAATAAAAAATAAAATAAAAGTGGAAATAAAAATAAATAAAAGTGGAAATAAAAATAAATAAAAGTGGAAATAAAAAATAAATGAATGTAGAAATAAAAAAATAAATGTAGAAATGAATAAAAGTGGAAATAAATTTAAAAATAAATAAATGTATAATTAAATAAATGTGAAAAATAAATGTATAATTAAATAAATGTGAAAATAAATAAATGTAGAAATAAATAAAAGTGAAAATAAATACAAGTAGAAATAAATAAAAGTGGAAATTAATTTAAAAATAAATAAATGTAGAAATAAATAAATGTAAAAATACATAAATGTAGAAATAAATAAAAGTGAAAATAAATTAATTTAAAAATAAATAAATTACAAAATAAATAAATGTGAAAATATTTTTTTTTAACAAAATAAAAGTGAAAATAAAAAAATAAATGAATGTAGAAATAAATAAATTAAAAAATAAATAAATGTGGAAATAAATAAAAGTGGAAATAAATACATTTAAATAATTAATTAATTAAAACAACGTAGAAATAAATAAATGTAAATTAATAAAAAAATTACTAAATGTGGAAATAAATATAATTGTACCGAAATAAGGAAATAGTAGTATAAATCCTCCTTTATTTAGTCTCTTCAGTGAAGTCTTACCGTCAGGAGTGTTGAGAGCCTTGTGGATGAAATCTGCGGCCGGTTTGAAGTACACATCCAGATCAAAGTGTGTGGAGTCGTCGGCCGGGATGCCGCAGTAGATGAAGCTGGAGCCGTAGTAGTGCTGATCCGCGATGCTTCCTCTCTTGGAGTGAGCGGCGTTCAGGATGTGAGTGATGCCCAGATTCTGCAGCGCGCTCCGGTTCTGGGCGATTCCTCTGCATGATGCAGGGACGGGTCATACATCAGCACCACACACACTTTTCACCGCACAATCACTTCCCCATGGACACATTGCTGAATATCAGAAATTCCCTCCGAAATGTAATATCCTGTTTCTCTTAGAAATCCGTTTATGGAAGTAAAATGCATTGGATCATAGTTTGAAGATGACCTAAACGCTTCATTGGACATCTGTGATATTTGAAAGATTGATATTATATACATCACAGAAGTATGAAGAGCGTGTCTTTATTAGATCATGTACAGAAGTGGCCAAAATTGTTCAAATGTGTTCAATATTTTGTAAGCAAGATATTTTGAAACATGCGAAATTGTACAACAGTCATACAATTACACTCTAAAAAAATGCTGGGTTGAAAACAACCCAAGTTGGGTTGAAAAGGGACTAACCCATTGAAAGGGTCGTTTTAACCCAGCGGTTGGGTTAAATGTTCGCTTACAACAACCCAATTGCTGGGTTAGTCCATTTACAACCCAACTTGGGTTGTTTTTAACCCAGCATTTTTTAGAGTGATTATGAACACATGCAAAAACAAGAGAGAACCAATAAAATATTAATAACTGATTATGTTGCTGCCTTAAATTAAGTACAATCAGCTTGGATGTTTAAGTCATTTTAACTTAAATTACATTAAACCGACTTAAAGAAGGAGTTGAATCTTGTATATATTTTTTTTGGGGGGGGTGCTTAACTTATTTTGATGAGTTGAGAAACATATGTGGTCATAATTTATTGATCATGTAATTTTTTTCAACAGTGATGTGTTCCCTGTCAGCTTTTTGTTTTTCTATGTGTTTTTGTGCCTTTAAGTAATTTAGTCAGATAAATATTTGTTCTTCCCATATATTTAATATATATATATATATATATATATATATATATATATATATATTATACACCCTTATTGAAACTATCAAAATGGAATATATATATTGGTGCTGTAAAATTATATATATATATATTTATTTATATATTTATTAGGGCTGTCAAAAGATTAATCGCATCCAAAATAAAAGTTTGTGTTTACATAATATGTGTGTGTACTCTGTTAATTATTATTTATATATAAATACACACATTCATGTATATATTTAAGAAATATTTGCATGTATATACATTTATATAATCTATAATATATATAAATATAAATGTTTTATATATAAAAATAATATTTTTTTCTTAAATATATACATGCTTGTGTGTGTATTTATATATAAAAAATAATTAACAGAGTACACACACATATATTATGTAAACACAAACTTTTATTTTGGATGTGATTAATCACGATTAATCTTTTGACAGCCCTAATATATATATATATATACACATGCAAATATTTCTTAAATGTATACAAGAATGAGTGTGTATTTATTCATAATAATAATTATACACCGTACACACATATATATTATGCAAACACAAACTTTTATTTTGAATGCGATAAATCAATCCCTTTTAATTACACCCTAATTCAATTAAACGATGTACTTTTAAAAATTATTATATTTGAATTTATTAAATAATTTTAAATGACTTTTTAGGCACTTGAAATTAAATTAAATTACTTTTTAAATAAAAAAAACTTTTAGGCACTTGAAATTAAATTATTAAAAATTACTTTTGAAATAAAAAGCTCTTTTTCACAGTACAAAAAAAAAAAAAGTAAAAGTACATGCATTGTTAAATATAACATAAATCTCGTAATCATCTAAATTATAACTATTGATAGTTTAATTGTAATCAGGTGGTTAAAGACCGTCATCATTGGCCAGTGCTGTATAAATGTGTCGTGTTTAAACCAGTATTAATGTGTTAAAGCGCTTGTACTCACACATTCCCGATGTACAGGTTTGGCCAGACCTCGTCGATTTGATGCAAGTTTAACTTACACGAGTCCAAAACCTTCTCCAGGTCCTTGACTGACATGTACTCTTTCCTGCTGTATTTACGGGCCATCACTGCTTTACCCGCCAAACAGACAAAGAGTGTGTGTTCATAATGATCTGGCCGGCGCTCCTGACCCGCCACAACAGTCTCTCACTGATCCAACACAACAGCTGATGCCCAATTTAGTGCCTCAGTGTGCAGATAGTCTTACTCTCAGAGACCCGATGTACACACACATGTACACACACTCCACTAATTGTACACAGACGTGATTATCTGATGCGTTATGTTTTCGTCCTAGTGGCATTTAAAGAAACGCAAAGTATCTATAATTTAAGTCATTGTTCACTGATCTTTTTCATATTTTCATTCAGATTTAAAAACTGGTGCTTTGGAAATCATACAAGATCTTTTTGGTGATTAACAGACACTATAAACTGTTGTTATATGCAAATGAGCAGCAAAGATTAGCAGGAATGTGTGTATATAAACTAAAGTTCTCCTGTTGTTTCCCACAGATGAAATGCCAGCACACGGGTTTGGACAGGACGGTGAGTAAAGGATGACAGAATTTTTATTATTGAGTTATTATTGAGTTATGGTTCTGCTGATCTTCTGAAGGTTTTGGTTAATGCCAGGCAAAAAATATAGATTGATATCAATTAAACTGACAGTTGTGGGTAAATATAGGCTAACAAAACACCCCAAAGTACAAAACTACACAAAAACATTTTAAATTAAATTAATTAAATAATTTAAAATGTTTAAATAATACAAAAAAAAACGTTTAGGCACTTTAAATTAAATATTTTAATTACTTTTTAAATAAAAAAAAACTTTTAGGCACTTTAAATTATTTTTTTTATTATTTAAAATTACTTTTTAAATAAAAAAAACTTTTAGGCACTTTAAATTAAATAAAATAAAATAATTACTTTTTAAATAAAAAAAACTTTTAGGCACTTTAAATTAAATTAAATAATTACTTTTTAAATAAAAACATTTTTAGACACTTTAAATTAAATAATTTTAAATTACTTTTTAAATAAAAAAACTTTTAGACACTTTAAATTACATTAAATAATTTAAAATTACTTTTTAAATACATTTTTTTTAGACACATTAAATTAAATAAATAATTACTTTTTAAATAAAAAATGTTTAGGCACTTTAAATTAAATTAAATAATTTAAAATGACTTTTTAAATAAAAAAAAACCTAGGCACTTTAAATTAAATTAATACAAAAATAAAAAAGGCACTTTTAGGAACCTTGTATTGTTTTTCACAGTAAATTATAAGTACAAAAAAAAACATTTTACAGTAAAAGTACATGTATTGTTAAATATAAAATAAATGTCTTAATCATCTAAATTATAACTAAATAATTGAATATCTAATTTCATTGTAAATTCTAAAGTACATTGTAAAGTCTAAAAACTCACTGAAAAAAAAAACAGATTTTTTGTGCAAGTTTTTACACAGATTTTTAAGTACGTTTCAAATATGGAATGAAGTAAAATCTACTTAATAACTAAATTAAGTTCAATTAAAGAAAGTAATTTCTACTTAGTTGATATCTACTTAGCAATACTCGGTTTCAAGTACATTTTACTCAAACAATACAACACTGAATCAAGCCATCATTAAACCTCTAAGTAAATAATTCAGTAGATATTGTGTAGACAACATAATAGAAATAATGTGGTACCCACCCGAACACAGAGACATCAATACAACACAATAACAGTTTTATTGCCTGAACTAAGGTAGAGTTGAGTTTTGAGTTTTTCCTGCTGTACACTCTCAGAAAAAAAAGGTACAAATGCTGTCACTTGGGAGGTACCTTTTCAAAAGGTACACTTTTGTACTTAAATGGTGCATATTAGCACCTTAAGTGTACATATTAGCACATAAAGTGTACATATTAGCACCTAAAGTGTACATATTAGCACATAAAGTGTACATATTAGTACCTAATGTATTAGCACTTAAAGTGTACATATTAGCACATAAAGTGTACATATTAGCACCTAAAGTGTACATATTAGCACCTAAAGTGTACATATTAGCACATAAAGTGTACATATTAGTACCTAAAGTGTACATATTAGCACCTAAAGTGTACATATTAGCACCTAAAGTGTACATATTAGCACATAAAGTGTACATATTAGCACATAAAGTGTACATATTAGCACATAAAGTGTACATATTAGTACCTAATGTATTAGCACCTAAAGTGTACATATTAGCACCTAAAGTGTACATATTAGCACATAAAGTGTACATATTAGCACATAAAGTGTACATATTAGTACCTAATGTATTAGCACTTAAAGTGTACATATTAGCACATAAAGTGTACATATTAGCACCTAAAGTGTACATATTAGCACCTAAAGTGTACATATTAGCACATAAAGTGTACATATTAGCACATAAAGTGTACATATTAGTACCTAATGTATTAGCACTTAAAGTGTACATATTAGCACATAAAGTGTACATATTAGCACCTAAAGTGTACATATTAGCACCTTAAGTGTACATATTAGCACCTAAAGTGTACATATTAGCACATAAAGTGTACATATTAGCACCTAAAGTGTACATATTAGCACATAAAGTGTACATATTAGTACCTAATGTATTAGCACCTAAAGTGTACATATTAGCACCTAAAGTGTACATATTAGCACCTAAAGTGTACATATTAGCACATAAAGTGTACATATTAGCACCTAAAGTGTACATATTAGCACATAAAGTGTACATATTAGTACCTAATGTATTAGCACCTAAAGTGTACATATTAGCACCTAAAGTGTACATATTAGCACATAAAGTGTACATATTAGCACCTAAAGTGTACATATTAGCACATAAAGTGTACATATTAGTACCTAATGTATTAGCACTTAAAGTGTACATATTAGCACCTAAAGTGTACATATTAGCATCTAATGTATTAGCACTTAAAGTGTACATATTAGCACCTAAAGTGTACATATTAGCACATACAGTGTACATATTAGCACATAAAGTGTACATATTAGCATCTAATGTATTAGCACTTAAAGTGTACATATTAGCACCTAAAGTGTACATATTAGCACATACAGTGTACATATTAGCACATAAAGTGTACTTATTAGTACCTTAGGTGTACATATTAGCACCTAAAGTGTACATATTAGCACCTAAAGTGTACATATTAGCACCTAAAGTGTACATATTAGCATCTAAAGTGTACATATTAGTACCCAAAGGGTACATAATAGTACATAAAGTGTACATATTAGTACCTAAAGTGTACATATTAGCACCTAAAGTGTACATATTAGTAAATAAAGTGTACATATTAGCACCTAAAGTGTACATATTAGCATCTAAAGTGTACATATTAGTACCCAAAGGGTACATAATAGTACATAAAGTGTACATATTAGTACCTAAAGTGTACATATTAGCACCTAAAGTGTACATATTAGCACCTAAAGTGTACATATTAGCACATAAAGTGTAAATATTAGTACCTAAAGTGTACATATTAGCACCTAAAGTGTACATATTAGCACCTAAAGTGTACATATTAGTACCTAAAGTGTACATATTAGCACATAAAGTGTACATATTAGCACCTAAAGTGTACATATTAGCACATAAAGTGTACATATTAGTACCTAATGTATTAGCACCTAAAGTGTACATATTAGCACCTAAAGTGTACATATTAGCACCTAAAGTGTACATATTAGCACATAAAGTGTACATATTAGCACCTAAAGTGTACATATTAGCACATAAAGTGTACATATTAGTACCTAATGTATTAGCACCTAAAGTGTACATATTAGCACCTAAAGTGTACATATTAGCACCTAAAGTGTACATATTAGTAAATAAAGTGTACATATTAGCACCTAAAGTGTACATATTAGCACCTAAAGTGTACATATTAGTAAATAAAGTGTACATATTAGCACCTAAAGTGTACATATTAGCACCTAAAGTGTACATATTAGCACCTAAAGTGTACATATTAGCACCTAAAGTGTACATATTAGTAAATAAAGTGTACATATTAGCACCTAAAGTGTACATATTAGCACCTAAAGTGTACATATTAGTACCTAAAGTGTACATATTAGCACATAAAGTGTAAATATTAGTACCTAAAGTGTACATATTAGTACCTAAAGTGTACATATTAGCACATAAAGTGTACATATTAGCACCTAAAGTGTACATATTAGCACATAAAGTGTACATATTAGCACCTAAAGTGTACATATTAGTACCTAAAGTGTACATATTAGCACATAAAGTGTACATATTAGCACCTAAAGTGTACATATTAGTACCTAAAGTGTACATATTAGCACATAAAGTGTACATATTAGCACCTAAAGTGTACATATTAGCACATAAAGTGTACATATTAGCACCTAAAGTGTACATATTAGTACCTAAAGTGTACATATTAGCACCTAAAGTGTACATATTAGCACCTAAAGTGTACATATTAGTACCTAAAGTGTACATATTAGCACATAAAGTGTACATATTAGCACCTAAAGTGTACATATTAGCACCTAAAGTGTACATATTAGTAAATAAAGTGTACATATTAGCATCTAAAGTGTACATATTAGCACCTAAAGTGTACATATTAGTACCTAAAGTGTACATATTAGCACCTAAATTGTACATATTAGCACCTTAAGTGTACATATTAGCACCTAAATTGTACATATTAGCACCTTAAGTGTACATATTAGCACCTAAAGTGTACATAATAGTACCTAAAGTGTACATATTAGCACCTAAAGTGTACATAATAGTACCTAAAGTGTACATATTAGCACCTTAAGTGTACATATTAGCACCTAAAGTGTACATATTAGCACCTAAAGTGTACATATTAGCACCTAAAGTGTACATATTAGCACCTTAAGTGTACATATTAGCACATAAAGTGTACATATTAGCACCTAAAGTGTACATATTAGCACCTAAAGTGTACATATTAGTACCTAAAGTGTACATATTAGCACCTAAAGTGTACATATTAGTACCTAAAGTGTACATATTAGCACCTTAAGTGTACATATTAGCACCTAAAGTGTACATATTAGCACCTAAAGTGTACATATTAGCACCTAAAGTGTACATATTAGCACCTTAAGTGTACATATTAGCACATAAAGTGTACATATTAGCACCTAAAGTGTACATATTAGCACCTAAAGTGTACATATTAGCACCTAAAGTGTACATATTAGCACCTAAAGTGTACATATTAGTACCTAAAGTGTACATATTAGTACCTAAAGTGTACATATTAGCACCTAAAGTGTACATATTAGTACCTAAAGTGTACATATTAGTACCTAAAGTGTACATATTAGCACCTAAATTGTACATATTAGCACCTTAAGTGTACATATTAGCACCTAAAGTGTACATATTAGTACCTAAAGTGTACATATTAGCACCTTAAGTGTACATATTAGCACCTAAATTGTACATATTAGCACCTTAAGTGTACATATTAGCACCTTAAGTGTACATATTAGCACCTAAATTGTACATATTAGCACCTTAAGTGTACATATTAGTACCTAAAGTGTACATATTAGCACCTAAATTGTACATATTAAAGTGTACATATTAGCACCTAAAGTGTACATATTAGCACCTAAAGTGTACATATTAGTACCTAAAGTGTACATATTAGCACCTAAATTGTACATATTAGCACCTTAAGTGTACATATTAGCACATAAAGTGTACATATTAGCACCTAAAGTGTACATATTAGCACATAAAGTGTACATATTAGCACCTAAAGTGTACATATTAGTACCTTAAGTGTACATATTAGCACATAAAGTGTACATATTAGTACCTAAAGTGTACATATTAGCACCTAAAGTGTACATATTAGTACCTTAAGTGTACATATTAGCACATAAAGTGTACATATTAGTACCTAAAGTGTACATATTAGTACCTAAAGTGTACATATTAGCACCTAAATTGTACATATTAGCACCTTAAGTGTACATATTAGCACATAAAGTGTACATATTAGCACCTAAAGTGTACATATTAGCACCTTAAGTGTACATATTAGTACCTAAAGTGTACATATTAGCACCTAAATTGTACATATTAAAGTGTACATATTAGCACCTAAATTGTACATATTAGCACCTAAAGTGTACATATTAGCACCTAAAGTGTACATATTAGTACCTAAAGTGTACATATTAGCACATAAAGTGTACATATTAGCACCTAAAGTGTACATATTAGCACATAAAGTGTACATATTAGTACCTAAAGTGTACATATTAGCACCTAAAGTGTACATATTAGTACCTTAAGTGTACATATTAGCACCTAAAGTGTACATATTAGCACATAAAGTGTACATATTAGTACCTAAAGTGTACATATTAGCACCTAAATTGTACATATTAGCACCTTAAGTGTACATATTAGCACATAAAGTGTACATATTAGTACCTAAAGTGTACATATTAGCACATAAAGTGTACATATTAGCACATAAAGTGTACATATTAGCACCTTAAGTGTACATATTTGCACATAAAGTGTACATATTAGCACCTAAAGTGTACATATTAGCACATAAAGTGTACATATTAGTACCTAAAGTGTACATATTAGCACCTAAAGTGTACATATTAGTACCTAAAGTGTACATATTAGTACCTAAAGTGTACATATTAGCACCTAAATTGTACATATTAGCACCTTAAGTGTACATATTAGCACCTAAAGTGTACATATTAGTACCTAAAGTGTACATATTAGCACCTTAAGTGTACATATTAGCACCTAAATTGTACATATTAGCACCTTAAGTGTACATATTAGCACCTAAATTGTACATATTAGCACCTAAATTGTACATATTAAAGTGTACATATTAGCACCTAAATTGTACATATTAGCACCTAAAGTGTACATATTAGCACCTAAAGTGTACATATTAGCACCTAAATTGTACATATTAGCACCTAAAGTGTACATATTAGCACCTTAAGTGTACATATTAGCACATAAAGTGTACATATTAGCACCTAAAGTGTACATATTAGCACATAAAGTGTACATATTAGTACCTAATGTATTAGCACCTAAAGTGTACATATTAGCACATAAAGTGTACATATTAGTACCTAATGTATTAGCACTTAAAGTGTACATATTAGCACATAAAGTGTACATATTAGCACCTAAAGTGTACATATTAGCACCTAAAGTGTACATATTAGCACATAAAGTGTACATATTAGTACCTAATGTATTAGCACTTAAAGTGTACATATTAGCACATAAAGTGTACATATTAGCACCTAAAGTGTACATATTAGCACCTAAAGTGTACATATTAGCACATAAAGTGTACATATTAGCACATAAAGTGTACATATTAGCACATAAAGTGTACATATTAGTACCTAATGTATTAGCACCTAAAGTGTACATATTAGCACCTAAAGTGTACATATTAGCACATAAAGTGTACATATTAGCACATAAAGTGTACATATTAGTACCTAATGTATTAGCACTTAAAGTGTACATATTAGCACATAAAGTGTACATATTAGCACCTAAAGTGTACATATTAGCACCTAAAGTGTACATATTAGCACATAAAGTGTACATATTAGCACATAAAGTGTACATATTAGTACCTAATGTATTAGCACTTAAAGTGTACATATTAGCACATAAAGTGTACATATTAGCACCTAAAGTGTACATATTAGCACCTTAAGTGTACATATTAGCACCTAAAGTGTACATATTAGCACATAAAGTGTACATATTAGCACCTAAAGTGTACATATTAGCACATAAAGTGTACATATTAGTACCTAATGTATTAGCACCTAAAGTGTACATATTAGCACCTAAAGTGTACATATTAGCACCTAAAGTGTACATATTAGCACATAAAGTGTACATATTAGCACCTAAAGTGTACATATTAGCACATAAAGTGTACATATTAGTACCTAATGTATTAGCACCTAAAGTGTACATATTAGCACCTAAAGTGTACATATTAGCACATAAAGTGTACATATTAGCACCTAAAGTGTACATATTAGCACATAAAGTGTACATATTAGTACCTAATGTATTAGCACTTAAAGTGTACATATTAGCACCTAAAGTGTACATATTAGCATCTAATGTATTAGCACTTAAAGTGTACATATTAGCACCTAAAGTGTACATATTAGCACATACAGTGTACATATTAGCACATAAAGTGTACATATTAGCATCTAATGTATTAGCACTTAAAGTGTACATATTAGCACCTAAAGTGTACATATTAGCACATACAGTGTACATATTAGCACATAAAGTGTACTTATTAGTACCTTAGGTGTACATATTAGCACCTAAAGTGTACATATTAGCACCTAAAGTGTACATATTAGCACCTAAAGTGTACATATTAGCACCTAAAGTGTACATATTAGCACCTAAAGTGTACATATTAGCATCTAAAGTGTACATATTAGTACCCAAAGGGTACATAATAGTACATAAAGTGTACATATTAGTACCTAAAGTGTACATATTAGCACCTAAAGTGTACATATTAGTAAATAAAGTGTACATATTAGCACCTAAAGTGTACATATTAGCATCTAAAGTGTACATATTAGTACCCAAAGGGTACATAATAGTACATAAAGTGTACATATTAGTACCTAAAGTGTACATATTAGCACCTAAAGTGTACATATTAGCACCTAAAGTGTACATATTAGCACATAAAGTGTAAATATTAGTACCTAAAGTGTACATATTAGCACCTAAAGTGTACATATTAGCACCTAAAGTGTACATATTAGTACCTAAAGTGTACATATTAGCACATAAAGTGTACATATTAGCACCTAAAGTGTACATATTAGCACATAAAGTGTACATATTAGTACCTAATGTATTAGCACCTAAAGTGTACATATTAGCACCTAAAGTGTACATATTAGCACCTAAAGTGTACATATTAGCACATAAAGTGTACATATTAGCACCTAAAGTGTACATATTAGCACATAAAGTGTACATATTAGTACCTAATGTATTAGCACCTAAAGTGTACATATTAGCACCTAAAGTGTACATATTAGCACCTAAAGTGTACATATTAGTAAATAAAGTGTACATATTAGCACCTAAAGTGTACATATTAGCACCTAAAGTGTACATATTAGTAAATAAAGTGTACATATTAGCACCTAAAGTGTACATATTAGCACCTAAAGTGTACATATTAGCACCTAAAGTGTACATATTAGCACCTAAAGTGTACATATTAGTAAATAAAGTGTACATATTAGCACCTAAAGTGTACATATTAGCACCTAAAGTGTACATATTAGTACCTAAAGTGTACATATTAGCACATAAAGTGTAAATATTAGTACCTAAAGTGTACATATTAGTACCTAAAGTGTACATATTAGCACATAAAGTGTACATATTAGCACCTAAAGTGTACATATTAGCACATAAAGTGTACATATTAGCACCTAAAGTGTACATATTAGTACCTAAAGTGTACATATTAGCACATAAAGTGTACATATTAGCACCTAAAGTGTACATATTAGTACCTAAAGTGTACATATTAGCACATAAAGTGTACATATTAGCACCTAAAGTGTACATATTAGCACATAAAGTGTACATATTAGCACCTAAAGTGTACATATTAGTACCTAAAGTGTACATATTAGCACCTAAAGTGTACATATTAGCACCTAAAGTGTACATATTAGTACCTAAAGTGTACATATTAGCACATAAAGTGTACATATTAGCACCTAAAGTGTACATATTAGCACCTAAAGTGTACATATTAGTAAATAAAGTGTACATATTAGCATCTAAAGTGTACATATTAGCACCTAAAGTGTACATATTAGTACCTAAAGTGTACATATTAGCACCTAAATTGTACATATTAGCACCTTAAGTGTACATATTAGCACCTAAATTGTACATATTAGCACCTTAAGTGTACATATTAGCACCTAAAGTGTACATAATAGTACCTAAAGTGTACATATTAGCACCTAAAGTGTACATAATAGTACCTAAAGTGTACATATTAGCACCTTAAGTGTACATATTAGCACCTAAAGTGTACATATTAGCACCTAAAGTGTACATATTAGCACCTAAAGTGTACATATTAGCACCTTAAGTGTACATATTAGCACATAAAGTGTACATATTAGCACCTAAAGTGTACATATTAGCACCTAAAGTGTACATATTAGTACCTAAAGTGTACATATTAGCACCTAAAGTGTACATATTAGTACCTAAAGTGTACATATTAGCACCTTAAGTGTACATATTAGCACCTAAAGTGTACATATTAGCACCTAAAGTGTACATATTATCACCTAAAGTGTACATATTAGCACCTTAAGTGTACATATTAGCACATAAAGTGTACATATTAGCACCTAAAGTGTACATATTAGCACCTAAAGTGTACATATTAGCACCTAAAGTGTACATATTAGCACCTAAAGTGTACATATTAGTACCTAAAGTGTACATATTAGTACCTAAAGTGTACATATTAGTACCTAAAGTGTACATATTAGCACCTAAAGTGTACATATTAGTACCTAAAGTGTACATATTAGTACCTAAAGTGTACATATTAGCACCTAAATTGTACATATTAGCACCTTAAGTGTACATATTAGCACCTAAAGTGTACATATTAGTACCTAAAGTGTACATATTAGCACCTTAAGTGTACATATTAGCACCTAAATTGTACATATTAGCACCTTAAGTGTACATATTAGCACCTTAAGTGTACATATTAGCACCTAAATTGTACATATTAGCACCTTAAGTGTACATATTAGTACCTAAAGTGTACATATTAGCACCTAAATTGTACATATTAAAGTGTACATATTAGCACCTAAAGTGTACATATTAGCACCTAAAGTGTACATATTAGTACCTAAAGTGTACATATTAGCACCTAAATTGTACATATTAGCACCTTAAGTGTACATATTAGCACATAAAGTGTACATATTAGCACCTAAAGTGTACATATTAGCACATAAAGTGTACATATTAGCACCTAAAGTGTACATATTAGTACCTTAAGTGTACATATTAGCACATAAAGTGTACATATTAGTACCTAAAGTGTACATATTAGCACCTAAAGTGTACATATTAGTACCTTAAGTGTACATATTAGCACATAAAGTGTACATATTAGTACCTAAAGTGTACATATTAGTACCTAAAGTGTACATATTAGCACCTAAATTGTACATATTAGCACCTTAAGTGTACATATTAGCACATAAAGTGTACATATTAGCACCTAAAGTGTACATATTAGCACCTTAAGTGTACATATTAGTACCTAAAGTGTACATATTAGCACCTAAATTGTACATATTAAAGTGTACATATTAGCACCTAAATTGTACATATTAGCACCTAAAGTGTACATATTAGCACCTAAAGTGTACATATTAGTACCTAAAGTGTACATATTAGCACATAAAGTGTACATATTAGCACCTAAAGTGTACATATTAGCACATAAAGTGTACATATTAGTACCTAAAGTGTACATATTAGCACCTAAAGTGTACATATTAGTACCTTAAGTGTACATATTAGCACCTAAAGTGTACATATTAGCACATAAAGTGTACATATTAGTACCTAAAGTGTACATATTAGCACCTAAATTGTACATATTAGCACCTTAAGTGTACATATTAGCACATAAAGTGTACATATTAGTACCTAAAGTGTACATATTAGCACATAAAGTGTACATATTAGCACATAAAGTGTACATATTAGCACCTTAAGTGTACATATTTGCACATAAAGTGTACATATTAGCACCTAAAGTGTACATATTAGCACATAAAGTGTACATATTAGTACCTAAAGTGTACATATTAGCACCTAAAGTGTACATATTAGTACCTAAAGTGTACATATTAGTACCTAAAGTGTACATATTAGCACCTAAATTGTACATATTAGCACCTTAAGTGTACATATTAGCACCTAAAGTGTACATATTAGTACCTAAAGTGTACATATTAGCACCTTAAGTGTACATATTAGCACCTAAATTGTACATATTAGCACCTTAAGTGTACATATTAGCACCTAAATTGTACATATTAGCACCTAAATTGTACATATTAAAGTGTACATATTAGCACCTAAATTGTACATATTAGCACCTAAAGTGTACATATTAGCACCTAAAGTGTACATATTAGCACCTAAATTGTACATATTAGCACCTTAAGTGTACATATTAGCACCTAAATTGTACATATTAGCACCTTAAGTGTACATATTAGTACCTAAAGTGTACATATTAGCACCTAAATTGTACATATTAAAGTGTACATATTAGCACCTAAATTGTACATATTAGCACCTAAAGTGTACATATTAGCACCTAAATTGTACATATTAGCACCTTAAGTGTACATATTAGCACCTAAATTGTACATATTAGCACCTTAAGTGTACATATTAGCACCTTAAGTGTACATATTAGCACCTAAATTGTACATATTAGCACCTTAAGTGTACATATTAGTACCTAAAGTGTACATATTAGCACCTAAAGTGTACATATTAGCACATAAAGTGTACATATTAGCACATAAAGTGTACATATTAGCACATAAAGTGTACATATTAGTACCTAATGTATTAGCACCTAAAGTGTACATATTAGCACCTAAAGTGTACATATTAGCACCTTAAGTGTACATATTAGTACCTAAAGTGTACATATTAGCACCTAAATTGTACATATTAAAGTGTACATATTAGCACCTAAATTGTACATATTAGCACCTAAAGTGTACATATTAGCACCTAAAGTGTACATATTAGCACCTAAATTGTACATATTAGCACCTTAAGTGTACATATTAGCACCTAAAGTGTACATATTAGCACATAAAGTGTACATATTAGTACCTAAAGTGTACATATTAGCACCTAAATTGTACATATTAGCACCTTAAGTGTACATATTAGCACATAAAGTGTACATATTAGTACCTAAAGTGTACATATTAGCACATAAAGTGTACATATTAGCACATAAAGTGTACATATTAGCACCTTAAGTGTACATATTTGCACATAAAGTGTACATATTAGCACCTAAAGTGTACATATTAGCACATAAAGTGTACATATTAGTACCTAAAGTGTACATATTAGCACCTAAAGTGTACATATTAGTACCTAAAGTGTACATATTAGTACCTAAAGTGTACATATTAGCACCTAAATTGTACATATTAGCACCTTAAGTGTACATATTAGCACCTAAAGTGTACATATTAGTACCTAAAGTGTACATATTAGCACCTTAAGTGTACATATTAGCACCTAAATTGTACATATTAGCACCTTAAGTGTACATATTAGCACCTAAATTGTACATATTAGCACCTAAATTGTACATATTAAAGTGTACATATTAGCACCTAAATTGTACATATTAGCACCTAAAGTGTACATATTAGCACCTAAAGTGTACATATTAGCACCTAAATTGTACATATTAGCACCTTAAGTGTACATATTAGCACCTAAATTGTACATATTAGCACCTTAAGTGTACATATTAGTACCTAAAGTGTACATATTAGCACCTAAATTGTACATATTAAAGTGTACATATTAGCACCTAAATTGTACATATTAGCACCTAAAGTGTACATATTAGCACCTAAATTGTACATATTAGCACCTTAAGTGTACATATTAGCACCTAAATTGTACATATTAGCACCTTAAGTGTACATATTAGCACCTTAAGTGTACATATTAGCACCTAAATTGTACATATTAGCACCTTAAGTGTACATATTAGTACCTAAAGTGTACATATTAGCACCTAAAGTGTACATATTAGCACATAAAGTGTACATATTAGCACATAAAGTGTACATATTAGCACATAAAGTGTACATATTAGTACCTAATGTATTAGCACCTAAAGTGTACATATTAGCACCTAAAGTGTACATATTAGCACCTTAAGTGTACATATTAGTACCTAAAGTGTACATATTAGCACCTAAATTGTACATATTAAAGTGTACATATTAGCACCTAAATTGTACATATTAGCACCTAAAGTGTACATATTAGCACCTAAAGTGTACATATTAGCACCTAAATTGTACATATTAGCACCTTAAGTGTACATATTAGCACCTAAAGTGTACATATTAGTACCTAAAGTGTACATATTAGCACCTAAATTGTACATATTAGCACCTAAAGTGTACATATTAGTACCTAAATTGTACATATTAGCACCTAAAGTGTACATATTAGCACCTAAATTGTACATATTAGCACCTTAAGTGTACATATTAGTCAAGTCAAGTCAAGTCAACTTTATTTATATAGCGCTTTTAACAATGTAGATTGTTTCAAAGCAGCTTTACAGTGTTAAACAGGAAAATAATGCAGCATAATTTTATTCAGCTGTATAGCCATTCTGGAAAAATTTCAAGTATCATACAGTGACAGTGTGGGCTTTAGATCAATAATTTGATCAGTAATTTAGTTTAAATGGTTAATTTAGTTTATTATTTAGATGTATTTCGATGTTTAGTTGAAAAATTTAGTGCCTAAAGTGTTAGCACTAATTAGCACCTAAAGTGTACATATTAGCACCTAAATTGTACATATTAGCACCTTAAGTGTACATATTAGTACCTAAAGTGTACATATTAGCACCTAAATTGGACATATTAGCACCTTAAGTGTACATATTAGCACCTAAATTGTACATATTAGCACCTTAAGTGTACATATTAGCACCTAAATTGTACATATTAGCGCCTAAAGTGTACATATTAGCACCTTAAGTGTACATAATAGCACCTTAAGTGTACATATTAGCACCTAAATTGTACATATTAGCACCTTAAGTGTACATATTAGCACCTAAATTGTACATATTAGCACCTAAAGTGTACATATTAGCACCTTAAGTGTACATATTAGCGCCTAAAGTGTACATATTAGCACCTAAAGTGTACATATTAGCACCTAAAGTGTACATATTAGTAAATAAAGTGTACATATTAGTACCTAAAGTGTACATATTAGCACCTAAATTGTACATATTAGCACCTTAAGTGTACATATTAGCACCTAAAGTGTACATAATAGTACCTAAAGTGTACATATTAGCACCTAAATTGTACATATTAGCACCTTAAGTGTACATATTAGCACCTAAAGTGTACATATTAGCACCTAAATTGTACATATTAGCACCTTAAGTGTACATATTAGCACCTAAAGTGTACATATTAGTACCTAAAGTGTACATATTAGCACCTAAATTGTACATATTAGCACCTTAAATGTACATATTAGCACCTAAAGTGTACATAATAGTACCTAAAGTGTACATATTAGCACCTAAATTGTACATATTAGCACCTTAAGTGTACATATTAGTACCTAAAGTGTACATATTAGCACCTAAATTGTACATATTAGCACCTTAAGTGTACATATTAGCACCTAAAGTGTACATAATAGTACCTAAAGTGTACATATTAGCACCTAAAGTGTACATATTAGCACCTAAAGTGTACATATTAGTACCTAAAGTGTACATATTAGCACCTAAAGTGTACATAATAGTACCTAAATTGTACATATTAGCACCTTAAGTGTACATATTAGCACCTAAAGTGTACATATTAGCACCTTAAGTGTACATATTAGCACCTAAAGTGTACATATTAGCACCTTAAGTGTACATATTAGCACCTAAAGTGTACATATTAGCACCTAAAGTGTACATAATAGTACCTAAAAGGAACAAAAGTGTACCTTTTGAAAAGGTACCGCCCAAGTGACTGCTTTTGTACCTTTATTTCTGAGAGTGTATTTCCTTCACATCAGAATCCTGTGATAATTCCTCCCTCACGTGCATTTAAAGACGGAGGATGTAGGAATGTTTTCTGTGTTTCTTCATGTTGTGCTCATCCGGAGCGGCGTAGAGTCACATCAAGGGCGCGCAGCTGTTTGAGAAAGCCTCGGTTTGGGAAGATCCAGCGCTGCTGTTTGACTGTTTTAATCGCGTCCCGTAGAGAAAGCCTCTGGTGTATCATGAGATAAGCCAGAACCAGAGAGGCGGAGCGACTCACTCCCACCGCACAGTGAACCAGAACACGCTCTGCAGAGAAGATGAGCAGAAACTACTGACAAAACTCAGATTTACATTCAAAATGATCGCGATTTTAACGGTAAAAGAGCTACGGTTAAAAACAGTTAAAGAGCACCTATCATGGAATTTTGAAATTTACCTTTCATGTAGTGTGTAACATAGATCTAAGTGAACAAAAACATCCTGTGATAGCTTGAAATATGACAGTGCACCGTATATATAGTTATTTTCTTTCAAAAGTAAGAGTCGACTCGGAGTCATTTTTAAGAATCGTTAGAAGACCGAAGCTTTTTCTCTGACTAGATGACGTCAACTTGTCAAGTTATTTGAATACGATACGCCCACTTATTGCGCTCCAAGACGCCAGTGAAAACTAGAAAACATCATGGCGATGAGACGCTGTGTTCTGAAGTGCGACTCAAAAGCAAACTTTTTTCATCTGCCCAAGGATGAGCATTTGAAGACTAAGTGGCTTGAAGACAAACCATACATCGTCGCGATTGAGTGTTTATTATTAGTCGTCAAATGTATGTTTCGCGATCTCAGGAAGCTTTTATTATGGACTTCTATTATGGCACATGGTTCTTCTTCGTCTGTCTGTACATGGACTGCATGTGCACAGAGCGCCCTCCGGCTGCCAGTATGAATTGAAAACAACACATAAGAGACTCAATCGCTCATGATTAGGCTATTTCTGCCCATTTTGAGGAAGTATTGAATAAAAAATACTCCTCTGTTTAGAAATTTGACACAGACATATGAGAATCTATCAATATGTCTCCTCATCTGCACACTTTTGAACTAAAAGCCCTGAGGGATGTTGATTTGTCGCGAGTCTTCGTGAGGAGTTTTTTTATGAATGATCAGCTGAGGCTCATATTACAATCAAACAGTACCGACGCGGTTTTCATATTCATAACTCCTGACACATATTAACAAATTACTGTCATTATAAGACTTTGATGGGCGTTCCGTTTCCGAGAATATCTGCACAGACTATACCAATCACAACTGACTGGGTCATCTGACCAATCAGCGCAGATTAGCGTCACGTAAAGGCGGGGTTTTGAAAAGTGAATCACTAAAGGAATCATTTGAGAATCGCTGTCAAAACAGGTAAAAATAAATGCATATTATAAGAAAACTAAAGTCTTTTTTGTCATTGCATGCATGCTAAACTGTTGTTGGGGACTTCTAAAACAATATTTGGAACATTTTAAATGCCATGATAGGTGCTCTTTAAAAGAAAGTTTCCGTACTATATACAGGGAATAGCTGTAATAGATCTAACCTTACATTTAATGTCATTTTACAGTAAAATACTGTTAAATTTACAGTTTTTGGAAGTGAAAAAGAACAAGTCGTTGTGTAATTTACAGTGAAAAACCGTAAATTGTCATTCCCAGAATTCCCTGCGTGACACTTCACATTTGATGTATTTTCGTTGAAATAACTGTTTCTTCTTAGTTTTCTCTAATCAGTTATGTACATTAGGGTTTTATGTTACATTTAATGTTGTTAAATTAATGTTTATTGCATTTTTAAGATGTCGTGTGTTACCATGATGGTGTTTAGTGTTTGTGTGAATGACACTGTGCAGCTTCTATATATTAGTATTGTCCTTCTCAAAGCTTTGATTGATCATGTGACTCATCTCCACTGTGATTGGTGGTTGTCAGTATAAATTAACACACACGTATGTAACAGATATTAGTATTTCAATAGGTTGGTAATTTAACATTATTTCAGTTAATGAAATGCGTAAAATTTTTTATAATGTACGCGTAATTATTACAATTTTACGGTTTTGAACTGTAAAATAAAAGTTTTTTAACCGTAATTATTACATTATAAACCTTTAAATTATATGGTGCTGTCCCATAGAACCTAAAATGTTGCTACCGTATTTTGTACGGTAAAGTTGTGGCAACCACAGCTGCTGTTTTTTTACTGTACATTTTACCGGGATCTTTTTACAGTAATAAAAAAATTAAAAAATAATACATTTGCCCAGCTGTGCGCAAATATAACAAAACACCCAAAAGTACAAACTACACACAAAATTGTTTTATAAAATTAAATTTAAAATGTTATTATAATGACTTAAAAAGGCACTTTTAAGAGCTTTTTATTGTTTTTCACAGTAAATTAAAAAAAACATCTTATAGTAAAAGTTCATGTATTGTTGAATATAGAATAAATCTCTTAATCATCTAAATAATTGAATATCTAATTTCACTGTCAATTTAAAATTGTTTTTTACATTTTACTTCTAAAAAACTCACAGAAAAATCTTTACTTTTTTTAAGTATTTGCACGCTGATTTTTTAAGCAAATATCAAATATGAAGTAAAGTAAAATTAATTAAGAAAACTGGTCAGTTAGACTAAATAAAAAATTGATGCCAGGCTTTTATTGCTAATGGGAGAATAAGAAGAAAAAAAAAATGCAATTTGGTGCAGTTGCGGATATTTATATGGACAAAAAGAAAGATGAAATTCTGATGCTTGTAGTGTAAATCAATGAGAGCTTTATAGTATAGCAGATACTTGCATAAAATGCATATAAATATCAATGATATTTTTTGATCAAAGCTCTGTCTGAAAACATATAATGCAATACAAAGATGAACATATAAGCCTTCCACAAAAGCCTGATGATCATATTTGATACTCATGATTTTGTGTTTGGATAATCAAGTAAACCTGAGTGTTCATCTTACTGTAAGACATTATGTTTAGCAAAAGATCATTTAGAGGCCTTAGCATATTGTGCATCGAATATGATAGAGTATCTTTAGGGTAACCCAATCAACTCCACTCAACCCAAACCCAATCTGAGGCTTTACCTCCTGCACCGAGAACCTCCTTGATATGATCAGCGCAGGGGTGAAAGTAAACCGACAGGTTGAACGATGGCGAATCATCGGCCGGGACGCCGTAATACTGGACCGTCGCCCCGTAGAACTGGTGGCTGCCCTGGCAGTGCATCTTTCCGTGAGCCGCGTTCAGGACGCGAGTGATGCCCAGCTTCCACAGACTGAAGCGGTCATTGGCCACAGACCTGAGATCATAAACACACCGCTGTTAAAGTGTCAGACGGGCCCTGAGAGCAAAGGACTCTGGGTAAATTTATGATGGCCATAAAATCAAACTCAAATAAGTAGTTGACCTGACTTGGAGAGATCCATTTGATTCATATGATTGCGAAAAAAGGGCAAATTTTTGTCATCTACATTTTTCCTAGGCCATTTTTGGACACTATATGTGGATTTAAATGTGCAAAACTTGTCTATTATGGCAAATATGTTATACATTTAATGTAAATTATGTCACCCGTCAGACCTCCGTTCATCTTCGGAACACAAATGAAGATATTTTAGTGTAAATCTGATGCTCTGAAAGGCCTCCATTGGCTCAATGCACTTTACACTCTCAAGACCCTTAAAAGGTACTAAAGACGCCGTTACAAAGTCCATCTCACTACAGTGGTTCTACAATAACTTTATGAATCGGCGAGAATAGTTTTTGTGCGCAAAAAAACCCTAAATAATGACTTTTATAGTGATGACGATTTCAAAACACGGCCTCATGAAGCTGTGAAGCGTTATGAATCAGTGAGTCGATTCAGCAGTTTGAATCGCCAAATTTCAGCAGTTTGGCAGTTTGACACGCGATCCGAATCATGATTCGACTCACTGATTCATAACGCTTCGAAGCTTCATGAGGCCGTGTTTTGAAATTGTCATCACTATACAAGTCGTTATTTAGGTTTTTTTTTCGCAAAAACTAAAGTTTTATTGTCACTCCATAAAGTTATTGTAGAGCCACTGTAGTGAGATGGACTTTGTAACGACGTCTTTAGTGTCTTTTAAGGGTCTTGAGAGTGTAAAGTGCATTGTGCCAATGGAGGCCTTTCAGAGCATCAGATTTACACTAAAATATCTTCATTTGTGTCTGAAGATGAACGGAGGTCTGACGGGTGTCCAACGACATGAGGGTAAGTAATAAATGACAGAATTTACATTTTTAGGTGAACTAACCCTTTAAATAAAGTTGCACTAACTTGAATTAATGCGATCTATCATATAGCACATTCAACTTAAGTTAACTCAACTAACTCGCCCCAATTAAAGTCAACTTAACATCTTAAAGGTGCAGTGAGGCGCTCGTATACCTCGACACAACACACATCTCAAGTGATGATCAACAAATATTAATTCAGTAAAAGTATGAACTCTGAGCCACATGACAGCTAATATTAGTGACAACAATAGTTGCAGCATAAATTTAGCCAGTAAATGCAAAGCAATTTTCTTTCTTTTTTTTAAATAGTTAAGATTTTTTTCAAGCTGCAATGCATGCTGGGATCTGACACAGCATTGTTCAACGAAAAATTTTATATACATATATAAAATAATAAACTTTTATGTTGTCGTCGATTAATGTGATTTAATCGCGAATAATCGTTTTGACAGCTCTAATATATATATATATATATAAAATATATAAATAAAAGTTTGTTTATGTAATATATATGTGTGTGTGTGTGTGTGTGTGTGTGTGTGTGTGTGTGTGTGTGTGTGTGTGTGTGTGTGTGTGTGTATATATAACAGTAATATAACATTATGACCACTGACCGGTGAAGTGAATAACACTGATGATCTCTTCATCTCCTGTTAGTGGGTGGGATATATTAGGCAGCAAGTGAACATTTCGTCCTCAGAGTTGATGTGTTAGAAGCAGGAAAAATGGGCAAGCGTAAGGATTTGAGCGAGTTTGACAAGGGCCAGATTGTGTTGGGTCAGAGCATCTCCAAAACTGCAGCTCTTGTGGGGTGTTCCCGGTCTGCAGTGGTCAGGATTAGGGATGTCAATTTTAGTTTTGAACTCAATTGTAGTTGCCTGGTCTCTTTATGCTCTCCTGTTTGCTTTGGTGTGGCTGGTTAAGTGAATGACGTCCTCCACACCCGCATTAGCTGGCCATGCCAGCCACCAATAATATAAGAGAAAGGCTTCCCCATGCACTTTGTAGCCGCGAAAATCATAATCAAAATTGAGTCAGACATGAAAGCCACGCTGCAAAGACTACTGTTGGAAAATTGACATTTTAGGACAGTCTGAAGTGACCAAAAAGAAGGCGCGAAGACGGCATAAGCCAGCTGCAAGACATTTACTGTGTGTGTGTGTGTGTGTGTGTGCCTGTGTTTGCATAGATGATTTGCGTGGAACTTAACGTGTGTGCATCGTTATTATATTGAACTGAAAGCCATCTTAAACAAAAACTACATTTTGGGTTTTTATTCAACTGGGCATGGGCATGCTGTGATCTGTACTGAATTTTTTACTGTACCTATTCAGGCCAAAAAAACACAACACAACAGGAGTCATTCTTCTGGGATTTACATTTACATTTATGCATTTAGCAGACGCTTTTATCCAAAGCGACTTACTACTGAGGAATACAGGAAGCGATCCGTCATGATGAGGCAGCGAAACACAGAAAGTGCCTGAAGTACTACGTTTTGGACATCGCACAGAGCATCACACACTAGAGGGCAGTGTTGGGGAAAGTTACTTTGAAAAGTAATGCATTACAATATTGCATTACTCCCTTAAAAAGTAACTAATTGACTTAGTTACTTTTTAAGAAAAGTAATGCGTGACGTTACTTTTGCGTTACTTTTTCTCACCTGCGCTGGGCTTGTTTTTTTTAATAGCAAAAAAAGTTATATTTTTGTGCATATGTAAAGACCTCTTCATACCAAAATTGAAATAAAAAGCCTCAGGCTTAGGTAAAAATGCAAATTCACGCATGAACAGTAGAGGGCGCAGCTCTGCTGCCATTCTGGATAATGGTAGAATAGGATGCAGGAGAATATAAGTTTTACCAATAAAAACTAAAAATCTAGTAATATTTGCTCATGGTTTAACTGAATCATCGAAGGTCAGCAGCAAGACATTAGTCAATAAAGGTAGATTAAATGCATAAAAATAGTTGTTTTATTTAACATTTAATTATTGGAGGTTTGCATAGTATTCTGATTTTGCATTTGACTGATTTTTTTCATTTTGAGGAGTACAGAATCTTTATTGTGCAAGTGAGATGAATAAATGCTCACATTTGGTCTAGAACTACAATAACCCTCATGTTCACACACACACACGCCTCTGCACTTATTTTTCTCAACATGGGGGCAGGAGAGCTGTCAGTCAAATTAATCTCAAAAAGTAATTTGCGTTACTTTTTTGAAAAAGTAACTCCGATATTTTGTTGTAAATTTGAAAAGTAATGCGTTACTTTACTAGTTACTTGAAAAAGTAATCTGATTACGTAACTCAAGTTACTTGTAATGCGTTACCCCCAACACTGCACACTAGGGCAGGGAAGAAGTAGAGGAAAATATAAGGAAAAGGAATTAAAGGTCCCGTTTTTCCTGTGTTTTTTAAGTGTTGATTGTGTTTACAGTGTGCAATATAACATGTTCATGTTTCGCGTGTAAAAACACAGTATTTTTCACACAATGTACTTATCTGTATACCGCTGTTTTCACTGTCCTCCAAACGGCTTGAGGATTTCCTTGTTCTATGAAGTCCCTCCTTCAGAAATACGTAACGAGTTCTGATTGGGCCAGCGGTTCCTGTGTTGTGATTGGACAGCAGCTTAGCGCACGTTGACCGGAGAGGTCACGCCTCTTACAATAACGGGGAGATGAACGCGCTCAAACTACAGTGTCCCTGAAGGCCAAACAAAGGTGATTTGACTGCGGGATGAAAATAACAGCGTCTCTCGACGACATGGCGACAAACACACTCTACAAACGCAACCGAACGCAACACTTCCTCTTCTCCACGTGGGAGAGCAACAAGACCACGCCCACTTTTTTGCGTCTTCTTGTGGGCGGAGGTTAGTCGACAAACTGTTCTACTGACGTCATTAAAGCAGGAAGTACAGGGATGTAGAACAAACCGGCCGTTCGCTGTAGGCTTTGAAAGGGAACTTCTGTTAAATAAAATATCTTTGGCATTGAACTTTGAGCTTTATCATTTTACAGGTATTATTTATGCTCTAACAGCAACATTACACACTAACTAAAGTTTTAAAAACGGGATCACGAAGAACAGGACCTTTTTAAAAAATAAAATAAAATTAACATAAGGTTAAGTGCTCGCGGAAGAGGTGAGTTTTCAGCTGTCGTTTGAATGCTGTCAGTGATTCTGCAGTTCGGATGGAGGTGGAGATCGTTCCACCAGCAGGGAACGGGGAATGTGAATGTTCTGGAGAGGGATTTTCTGCCTCTCTGTGATGGTACCACAAGCTGTTGCTCCTCAGCTGAGCGAAGGCTTCTGATGGGGGTGTAGACTCGTGGTGGATCTGTAAGCGAGCGCAAGAGCCTTGAACTTGATGCGGGCAGCGATCGGTAGCCAGTGCATTGGGACGGGATGGGAATTTTACCCAGTTTTTTTGTGGGAGTGGGATGGGAGAGGTTTGAAAATCCACTCCCGTATCACCCTCTAGCAGTGTTGGGGGTTACGCATTACAAGTAACTTGAGTTACGTAATAATATAAATTTTTCCAAGTAACTAGTAAAGTAACGCATTACTTTTCAAATTTACTTTTGCGTTACTTTTTGACATTAATTTGACTGACAGCACTTCTGCCCCCATGTTGAGAAAAATAAGTGCAGAGGTGTGTGTGTGAACATGATGGTTATTGTAGTTCTAGACTAAATGTGAGCATTTATTTATCTCACTTGCACAATAAAGATTCTGTACTCCTCAAAATGAATAAAATCAGTCAAATGCAAAATCAGAGTACTATGCAAACCTCCAATAATTAAATGTTAAATAAAGCCCTATTCGCACGGGATTAGTATTATGTGGGGACCTCTGGTGATTTGTATTAATTGCAGAGAATGTCTGTGATCTTATGCTGCCTTCACGTGCCATCGGAATTATCGTAAGTACGAGTTTCTGAGGTAAAAATTGCACATGAACGCCCTCACATTTTGAAATTTGAATGCAATGAGCTCGTAATCACGACATCAGAAATCGGAATTATCAAATGTTCGATAGCACGTGAAGGCAGCATTAATCCAAGCCTGTAGTGCTCCAGTCAGAAATTGAAGCTTTCGCGCCTCGATCGCCTCCCGGTGGCCGGTCCCAGTATAGCTCCTAAACCCCGCCTCTCCATGTATTTGAATGGGCGCGAGACACTCTAAACAATTTAATTACACTTCAAATAATTGTTTCCTAAAGATGGTTTCTGTCATTTTAGGCAGTTTTTATTACAATAATTTCATTTCAAGTGTTCGTTTTTTAAATAAGTTTAGTTTTAGTGAGTTATTTGATGCTATAAAAACGGGGGGTGTGACGTCATGATTGACAGCTGAGATTGACGGCTTCTCTGAGTGAAGTTGTCACTGAGGCACTAACGGACTTTTTTCTGGATTTTTGGGAGGAGATTGGAGCTTTAGCTTTAATTTCTACACTTCCATAACTGTTTATTTCACACCAACATAATTAATTATTCTGCATCTGCGAGAGTGTGGGCGGGCTTTTGATAATCGCGCCTCTACTTCCTGTTCTCTACTGCGCAACTCCGGTCCCGAGATCGCTACTGCGCAGACTCGGTCCCAAGATGTCAGCGCCGTGAGCGGGCCTATGAAAGCTTCAACTTTGTTCAGCGGAAGTCAATGAAGTCGCGTCGTACATATTTTTTTACGGTCTATGTCTTAATCCCGTGCGAATCGGCCATGTCTGTAATTGGTAAAGTAAAAATTCCCCCGCAAATTACCTACCATATTTCGCCGAACACCGAGGTCCTGTGATAACTTTAGTCCTGTGTGAATCGGCATCTCTGTGATTTGGCCGGGATTAGGCAGATCGTATATAATTTTTGCACGGTTTTTGTTTCCTGTGTGCATTTCTATCTTTATCTTTCACGAAGAATGGAGCTAGGCTGCATATAATGCGCACCGTTATGAATTCCCGCGCGGATTATAGCCTACTTTTCACTTTAGAATGAGCACCAATTTGGGAGTAAATTGCTTGAATTGTGTGTTTAATATTATTCTTATTGAAAAACGCAAAAACAGAACAGTACAATGACAACTCGCTTAAATGGGCGCTTTTACATTTAGCTTTGAAACTAAATCTTCCGCCGTATATTGTTATTATTGCTCAGTTCAGTTTTTAAGTGTAGCGTCTGTTCTCTGACTGAACTAAATTATTGGTATTACTATAAAACAATCAAAATGAAATTGATACGACTGTTTATAATTTTATACAGCTATATCTATAACGAAAAAACATTTACAAGTCTTGACATCATATCCGGGAGATAAGTCAGTAAATTCGAGTAAAATTACAGGCTTGCTTATCCCGTGCGAATGCGCCATGAAAAAATTCAGATGTGGGGGAGTAATTTCTAAATCACACGAGATCCCCAGATAATACTAATCCCGTGCGTATAGGGCTTAAAACAACTATTTTTATGCATAATCTACCTTTTATATTTAATTTATCAATATCTTGCTGCTGACCTTTGATGATGAAAATTACTAGATTTTTTGTTTTTATTGGTAAAGCTTTTTTCTCCTGCGTCCTATTCTACCATTATCCAGAGCTGCGCCCTCTACTGTTCATGCATGAATTTGCATTTTTACCTCAGCCTGAGGCATATTATTTCAATATTGGTATGAAGAGGTCTTTACCGTTGCACAAAAATATAACTTTTTTGTTATAAAACAAAAACAAGCCCAGCCCAGGTGAGAAAAAGTAACGCAAAAGTAACGTAACACATTACTTTTCTTAAAAAGTAACTAAGTAACTCAATTAGTTACTTTTTAAGGGAGTAACGCAATATTGTAATGCATTACTTTTCAAAGTAACTTTCCCCAACACTGCCCTCTAGTGTGTGTGGCGTACCTGGGGAACACATGGCACCAGGTGCATTATGGGAAGAAGGCGTGGCAGCGGAGGCAGTGATGCTTTGGGCAATGTTCTGCTGGGAAACCTTGGGTCCTCCATCCATGTGGATGTTACTTTGACACGTCCCATTGATTGAGCTGCAGTTTTGGAGATGCTCTGACCCGTCACAATCTGGCCCTTGTCAAACTCACTCAAATCCTTACGCTTGCCCATTTTTCCTGCTTCTAACACATCAACTCTGAGGACGAAATGTTCACTTGCTGCCTAATATATCCCACCCACTAACAGGAGATGAAGAGATCATCAGTGTTACTCACTTCACCGGTCACGGTTATGCCTGATTGGTGTATATATATATATATATATATATATATATATATATATATATATATATATATATATATACCAATGTCTATATAGTTTATATACATTTTATTTCAGTTTTAGTTATTTTAGTGCCTGGTTTCACATATAGGGCTTATATTAAAACAGGATTAGCTCAATTATAAACCTGCTTTAGAAAAAAAAAAAAACATTACTGGTGTGCATCTTGAGACAAATCAATGGCACTGACATAATTTATATCTGGGGCTATCTTAAGCCTCGTCTGTGAAACCGGGGGTAAGTTAGACTAAATGAGAGTAATGTTAGTTTAGCTTTGTTTATTTTATCTCAAGTAACTTGTTAGTTGTAGTTTGAGTTATCTATGATAACTCTGCGACTCACATATCCCCCAGGAAAAGGTTGGGCCAGACTTCATCCGCATGATTTCCGCTCCTCTTCCCTCCGAACAGGATTTTCTCCAGTTCCTTAATGGAGGGCGTTTCACAGACTTCATCCATTAGACAGACTCATGGTGGATCTACACCTTCTGTGTCTCTCTGGTAAGATGTGTGTGTCCAATATGAACTGATTTAACCTGAAGTGACAGGAGCAGGTGCAGATCAAATCTAAAATTAAACCAGGGTCCACCCAGAACACCCTGAATAGCAACACTTAAGCAGTGTACCAAACATATCAGAAAACAACGGGGTGCCTTAAATAAATAAATACAGTTCCTTAAATGTAATTAATCAAAGTCAAAGATGTCTAAAAAGGTTGTGAAGAGCACATTAGACAACAGCAGGATGGTGAAATTAAACATGTTGGCCAGGAGATGTCACTGTGTGTGTGGCAGCGGAAGTGACCTAAGCTGCAGTATTTACACACACACACTAAGCACACATTCACTGCTGTCAGATCGACTGCTGGATCAAGCCGCAATGATTTACCACAAATGTCCCGATAGAGAGACATTTAGGGGATTAATCGCAATTCGGAGTGAGGAATCTGATGTTTAACGTAAGTGACGCGCGCAGGCTAAGCGCTAGCATGCTAACATTCACATGCATCTGAAATACTCTGGCTTTATGTATTATAAGAATAGGCGTATATACACATATGCTCAGGTTATTATTGCTGTGATGGGTTTATGAGCGGGAATAAGAAATGCTTGTCGAGACATTTGCAACTGTCAATATTTATATTTATGTCATTAGCTGATGTTTAGTGTTTTATGTGATGGTTTTATGCCTCGTTTAGCGCAGACGGGCACTAGGTAGGCAGCACACTAGGGTTTGAGAAGCAGTCAGTGTTCGTATCCTGACGGGTCCAAAGGGTGTGAATGATTGTACCTGTTGGGCTGATTGTACCTTTTCCTTATCAACAAGCTTCTCCGTGTCAGGTATTGATTAAAGTCCTTAGTGTAACGAGCTGAGAGTCATAATTATACCTGAGGTACTTTCCTATCAGGCTCAAATTACTTCACTCTTGTTTTCTGATAACACGACCTTATTTCGCTCTGCAAAGGGGCGTGGTTAGCGGAGGGCGTGACTGTGTGTGGGTGTGGCTACCTTTTGGGCGTGGCCGCCACTTTGACGCGAAAGTGCAAAAGTACATATTTTAAAAATCGACTTGTGAATGATTAGTAGACTAATTAGTCTTAAAGGTGCAGTGTGTACATTTTAGCTGCATCTAGTGGTGAAGTTGTGAATTGCAACCGCTCACCCCTCCCTTTCAAAGAACATAGAGAAGCTACGGTGGCCGACACAGGACAAAGATGTCGTCTTCGGAGAGAGCAGAGAGTAGCTAGCGCTCTGTAGAGAAGTTTGTCCGTTTAGGACAAAAATGGCGACTTCACTGCAAGGGACCCGCGTTGTGTGCCGATAGAAACGGCTCATTCTAAGGTAATAAAAACATAACGGTACATTAAGGAAGGTCTTTATACACCACTGGAAACTTATTTATGTGTATTATATTGCATTTCTGTCAATAGATCCTCGTAAATATTACACACTGCACCTTTAAATGGAAGGGCACTTTTTATGGACTTCAAAAACAGAGCAACTATTACTGCTATAATAACGCTTGGATTAGTCAGAACATTTTGTAATATAACTCAGATTGTATTGGTCTGAAAGAAGAATGTCATACACACCTCGGATGACTTGAGGGAGAGTAAATCATGGGCTAATTTTAATTTTTGGGTGAACTATCCCTTTAAAACAAGCCGAATTTTAACGCTTAAAGATTGCATTCGGAACTGTTCAATACACACGTGCACCGAACAGAAAGCCCTGTAACGAAACGGTTCGGTACGAATATGTGTACCGTTACAGCCCTAGTCTGCGCCATTCATTCACACAGAAACACACAGAACTCACAGGATTCATATTCAAATAGTCGTCTTGTATTTTAATATTCACAGACACTAGTCCATATCGTGACGTGATTTAAGTGTTCTGACCTACTTTTGATTTTATTCATCCGTGACATTTCGTCTTATACAGTAAATTAGGTTTTTATGACTGGATAAAATGTAACCAAATTACTTTTATGGGACTTTTCCAACCGTTTTTGAGTATAAAGAAATGGTTTTGTTTTTCTGATGCCACTGAAGAGCAACTTGAGCTGGTCCAGCATGCAAAACAAAATTGATTTGACTGATAAAATCATGTTTTTTGCAGTAGTGCAGCTTTCTGCTGTATTCAGGAATGGGCATTTTCGAATATTTAAATATCTTGTTTGGTATTTACTTGCTTATTTGTTTATGCAAAGTAAAAGTAAGCATCCCTCTGTTCATCCGGTCACTGCACTCTAGAAAATGCTGGGTTAAAAACAACCCAAGTTGGGTTGAAAATGGACTAACCCATTGAATGGGTCGTTTTAAATGTTGGGTTAAATGTTTGCTTAAAACAACCCAATCGCTGGGTTAAAACAACCCAATTGCTGGGTTAGTCCATTTTCAACCCAACTTGGGTTGTTTTTAACCCTGCATTTTTTAGAGTGTGAATTGCTTGTGTTCACTGCTGTCTTTTAGCTGCTTTTTTTGGGAGTAAAGGACTAGTAAAGTAAAACGCTGTCGGTCAGCATGTGTCCTGCTGATCTGGGAAGGATCGCCGGCGTGCAACAGCATTTTACTGATGTGTCAGTCGATCTGTGGCTGTTTTAATCAGGAAAAGAGGATGTTTCTTCACATCTCAGACTGAAGTCTGCACAAACGTCTCTGCGCTGTTTTCATTTGTGAAGTGAGACGCTTGAGACATCAGCGAAAAGAGTGTGTTTCTCTTCCTGTGGTGTGTTAAAAATGAAAAAGTGTCTGGGTGTGTTTCTAAGCATTAAAGGGTTAGTTCACCCAAAAATGAAAATTCTGTCATTAATTACTCACCCTCACGTCGTTCGAGATCCGTAAGACCTCCGTTCATATTCAGACACAAATGAAGATATTTTAGTGTAAAGCTGATGCTGAGAAAGACTTCAGATAGGCCTCCATTGGCATTCAGTACACTTATACTCCCAAGACGGATAAAAGGCACTCAAAACATCGTTACAAAGTCCATCTCACCACAGTGACTCTACAATAATCTTACGAAGCGACGACAATAGTTTTTGTGCGCAAAAAAAATCTAAATAACACCTTTTTCCAACTTGTTCTTGTCTTCCGTGTGCCTCCACGACGCATGCGCGAGAATATGACGCAGATCCGGCGTTCGGACACATGACCCAGAAGTGATTTGTTTACAATCAGAGGAAGACGCGAGTATCTCAGCTGTTGGATTCTACATTGATCGTGCTTTAGGTCTCGGCGTAGTGCTCAAAATGGGGCTAAAGTGTGCATTTCATGGATTCCCGAACCCCGGCGCTACGTCATATTCTCGCGCATGCGTCGTGGAGGCACACACAGAAGACAAGAACAAGCTGGATAAAGGTGTTATTTTGATTTATTTTTGCGCACAAAAACTATTGTCGTCGCATCGTAAGATTATTGTAGAGTCACTGTGGTGAGATGGACTTTGTAACGACATTTTAAGTGCCTTTTATCGGTCTTGGGAGTATAAGTGTACTGAATGCCAATGGAGGCCTGTCTGAAGCCTTTCTCAGCATCAGCTTTCAACAAAAATATCTTCATTTGTGTTCCGAATATGAACGGAGGTCTTACGGGTCTCGAACGACATGAGGGTGAGTAATTAATGACAGAATTTTCATTTTTGGGTGAACTAACCCTTTAAGGATCTGTTGCTCCAGAAGAGAATTAACAGTCATCCGGATGGAAAAGACAGACATGTTAAGTGTTTTCTGGGAGCTAATGAGATCCGGGAACAGGACATGATGTTTTTAGGCCAGTGGTTCTTGAGCTCTTTCTCTTATGTTTTCCACTACAGTATTTAAAGACACTGACACTTCTAATTTCTGTACATTAAAGGTGCACTATGTAACATTTTTGCAGTAAAATAACCAAAAACCACTAGGCCAGTGTTATATATTGTGTTCAGTTGAGTACCTATAATATCCCAAATGTTTCCAACTATTTGTAAATTGTGAGAAATTGCTATTTTAACCAATGAACCGGGATGTGTGAGGGCGTGGCCTGTCGATGACATCATATCCGCGTTCCCCTCGGTTTCTGGTTTTATTCTGAAGAAACGCTTTACTCTCACTGCAGTGTGAACGAGTGTCATAGCAGCCGCTGAGAGAACGCAGTGTTAATTTCGTTGACGAATAATTTTCGTCATAATTTTCGTCAACAACCTTTTTTCACTGACGAAAACGAGACGATAACTAAATAAAAACTAGAGTTGGATGACAAAACTATGTCGAAAATCAACTGTCATTTTCGTCAACAAATAAAAACGAGAGGAAAATGTTAGGGAGGGGCGATTAGGGAAGAGATGCAGTCAGTAATATGTAATAGTAATATAGTAATATGCTTTATACGGTTGTAACAATGCATATTTTACCTCCTGAACTTGAATGAGCTCCTGCAACTGCAATATTAAGGCGCAGATAAGGCTCTTATTTCAAAATAAGAGTCAACGTGTATTTCGAGCTTGTTTATAATTAAAAGTCACGCATTATATATTCGTTTTTGCTTACACAATAAACTATATTTAATTTAATTCCCATTTAATTCATAGTCAGGAGGTAAGACCAGTATTTGACACATATTCAATAAAGTATCAGGGTTATAATAGTTCACTAAAACCATTAAAAAAAATCTTCATTACTTGAAATTAAATAAATGTTAACTGATATTCCCAATCAGTTAACATTTATGTCCCAAGATTCTGCACTCACGCGTGCCGTCATCAAACTACGCCTTTGTTTTGAATAGGCGACCTCTAGCGGACGGAAAACTTACATAGTGCACCTTTAAGTTTCAGGATTCGAGAAGTTTTAAGAGCTGAATATTCTTTAGTGCAGTGTTTCCCAACCTTTCTTTTTGCCACGGCACAGTTTTGATAAGCAAAACATCACACAGCACACCTTTTATACAAACATGCATTGCTTCAAATTGCATATTAAAAATAGATCTTGTATTAAAAGTAGTACTCACCAGGGCTCGACATTAACGCTTGACCGGGACAAGTGGATTTTTTGAAGGGGCAAGTGAATTTTACTTGCCTGACCGGACAAGCTGATTAAAACGTCAAAAAATAACTAGGGAATCACCAAAATGCAACACTGATTCTGCATTAATTTAGTGTAATTGGCGATCGATGGTGGATATAATATATAATGTAATGAACTGACGGTAACAAGGTTGAGCTGTTGACGCTCGCGCCGCCTCTCGAGGAGAAATCACAACAAATGAGCGCCTCTCATACAAAGAAGCTAGTTAACATACACGGTTAAAATTACAAATTGTGTAGTTTTTATATTTATAACATATGATACAGTTAAACAACATCACAGAACCAAGAGTTGCTGTTTTCCTGAATACATCACGACTGAAAATGACGCTGATTTCAAATGACAGTTCCATAAACAATTAATTAACATTAAGTTAATTACATTTTAGATGCAATATTGACCGTTTTTGTTCGATTTCAGCAGCGAAAGTAGTTCCAAACAAAGATCACAGCAGAACCATAATGCATCTCACAGTCAGAGTTTGTTACTGAATGATTCAGCGTTTTGAATGAATCGGTTGAATCAAAAATTCAATGACCTGTTCGTAAACGACTGCCTCATTCTTGAATGAATCATCCGATTGAATGAATCGTTTAAATGTATGACTCAGTGACTCACTCATTAAGACGGTCACATGGTGTTTTAGTTTATTTCTTATTTGTATATTCAAACATATTTAAAACAATCTCATTACATTATTTAATGTAGTTGTATTTTTTAGTGTAAATTATTTAATTTGATTGGTAACAGCTCTATAGTGTCTTATTATAATTTAATTTCTAGATCAAATTAAAAAAATAAAGTGAAAGCTGAAGCATAGCCTATATTTAATAAGGGGGAAAATGCCCTTTTATGAAAGGTAAAAATATCACAAATATGCAGATTTAAATATGCCAAAGCTGATTGAACACTGATGAGAATATTGCTTCAGAATAAATTATATTTACAACACACACACAAAAAAAAAAAAATCTGGGCAAGCAAATATTTTACTCGGACAAGTGAATGACAGATTTACTTGTCCGAAGGACAAGCACATGAACCGTCTTAATGTTAAGCCCTGCTCACATTTAATGTGAAACTCAATAATAGGAACACAATAAGGTTATATAGGTAGATATATGATGTTGGTGAGCAACACATTTACATATTGTCACTGTAGGGCAGAATCCTTGTATATAATTAAACACTGTCGTCGAAGTTGGTATTGTGGCTTAATATAGCAATGGTCAGACACATTATAATATTTAAATTTTATGAAAATCAAGCTCAAATGGTTTTTGACCAGCGAATGCTGGATATAGCTTTTGTCTGTCATCCTGTGTGAAGCTCTACACACAGGATATTTAAAACAGTATATTTACTTACACTAGACGGCAAATAACAGACTAAGACTATTCTTCACTCTTCAAATACAAAAAACGTTAGCCTTTATGGACAGTGTTTGTTTAGGAAAGAAAACGCTGCACTTACTCAAACATCAGTGCTTTATTTACCCTTGCATTTCAAACAAGCACAGACGCTCCAAACTGTGCACAGCACTTCATTCTAAACCGAGGTGGGCGGAGTTATGAGCTTTGACTGACAGCTTGAGGAGCCAATGGAGTTACGAGGTTTAGTCACAATCTCTTAAATGCTTTTTATTGGTTAAATATTTGGGGAAAAAAAGCCACATACAGACGTAAAAAATTACCAATAGCATTAATTTTTAAAAACAAAAATGACTAAATATAGAGATACGAGGTTTTAACCTGGAAGCGCAATGATATATTCTTATTTGTTGTATTTATTTTTGCTTATTTTTTGGAGAATTTGGCACACTGCTTTAGTGTTCTTTTTAACCAATGAATTTGCATACATTTTAATATGCATAACCATTCATTTGTTTTTGTTTAATTTAGAGCTTGGCTTAAATAGAAATCATTTTACTCATTATTAAAACGCCCATAGAGTTATAGGATTTTTTTTTATTTGACTTTTCCAGGTGTAGGAAGCACACTTTTAAAATTAAACAAACTCATGTATGCAGATTTTCTAAACCGTGGGAATCCTGCACTTATCCTTAATTATCTTATTTGTAGTTATTTTAGCTTATTTTAATGCTTGTTTAAATTAGTTTATATATTGAGAGCCCCTTGTTTGAGAATCAGTGCTTTCAAAGTGCTGCAAAATTTTTAATAACCAAGATGTTTTTTTGTAGTTATGAGCATTTTTTTCTTGCTATTTTTTGAGTAATTGACCTATAAATTGTGAACGCAAAGCAAATAATCATTTATGTTTCTTATAATTTATCTCAGGCTGCATTATAACTCTTTCCTAATTTAGAATATGATAAAAAGATTGTGGATGTGGACGCGTTCAATTTTAATTTTAAACAAAATTAATTTAATTACTTGACTTTTTTTTAGCCGAAAAAGTCAGTATAATGATCCGATCTTCCAATCGCTAATAAACAGCAGGAACATGAAGAAATCTTGCCACATCAAATCAGTTTTCAATGCTGTTCAAGAAGTGTGTTGCAATTTATTATCAGAACAATCTAATCTTTCAAATTTGGCCATTTTCATCGATTTCACCACACAGTTCCTTGGACTCCAGCGATTGGCACTTGTGGTTTGTGATTTGATTTTCACCTTGCGCATTTAAGAGGCAGTTTTTCACGTCCAGTCGCCTCTGGACAAACAGATCCTGCTTACTCAGACTGAGCCGTAATGAAGGATTGGTTACAGGCCAGATACTCAAAGCACAGCTGGGATTCAGAGCTTCAATCATGAGGTCTGTGTGCTGCCAATGGGGCTCTTTTACTCCAGTATATCCGTATCTGGATGTGATGTGTAACTCAACAAAGATGTAGATGGAGCAAAGATGAAGAATATTTCATTAGCCAATTTTCATCCACTTTTTTGTTATTGACAAAGTGAATATGCGTGAAAGAAAGATTGCGAAATTTGCTGTCTCCTACCTTTTCCATCCAATTGACCTATCGGTAAGCCCCGCCCCCCTTAGTTACTGTTGCTAACTCGGACAAACAAACGGAGTTGCTATATCTTACAATGTACAGCTGTCAGTAAGTAAACCTTATCCCAAGATGTTTTTGGACACAGAATGTAGCGTATATCCCGTCCGAATGATGGCCAAAGTTAATTGATGGTTTATCAAGTTTATTGCATCGTTATTCACTCCTAAAAATCATCGTAAGAGCTGAACAAACAAAGCATAAGAAGTGCGCATTAACGTCTCATTCACAAACTCTCTCTCTCCGTTGCATTACCATTAACATACACAGCAAATTACACAAAAACACTCATACAACTAACAGTAAACAAACATACACACAGAGCTTATGCCTTTTCGGGGGTGCCGTTAATAACTGGTAAACTTTGTATCTGCAAAACAACTCCGATAAACTGCGTGCGAGCTCTTCCTTTCGTTACCCGTAGACTATAATACCCATCAAAATAGGAGATAATGTAGACCTTAAACATATCTAAAATTAAATTAATTTGCATATAACCAGTTTAATATGGAGAGGCACTGAAATGTAGACCTTCGTGTTTTTGACCTACAGTGTTAATTACATGACGTGAGAACAGTGTTATTTCGGTTTGTATGTTAGCAGGGACTTTAATCGTAACTTAATGAGAGTTTGACAAACAGAAAATCCTCTCAGGATCCCTGGAATCAGTGTTACAGTTCCTCAGGCACGACATTTGAGCATTTTTGTAGCATAAACACCATCAAACCGATGACAGCTTCGGATTTTCCTATGTTTCTCTATGGCGCTGAAACCTAAAGATGTCCGAGTTCCGGTCCCAGCGCAACTGATACTCAACTGCCATTGGCTCATCTGCGTTCGAGGGGAGGGGCTTACCGATAAGTCAATTGGCCTTTTATAAAATGGTGTGTATAATGACGTCATCCCTAAAAAATGCATTGTCGCATAAGTTTTGTTGTATCGCAAAAAAAATTGCCCTTGAGTCGTTTCCATGTATAAATTCGTATATAGCGCAAATTAGAGCTTAGATCGGGCTCAAAAAATCAAGCCCGAGCCTGTGCACGTTGTGTTCGAGCCCGGCCCGGTCCAACACATTAACTGTAATTATGGGCCAGAGCCCGATTTAAACCCGACCATTTTTTAAAACGTGTGCATCCTGATGAGAACAAGCCTGTAATGAGCGAAGCGACGCTCAGATCAATGCCATCGCTCCACTCATGATCCCTCACCGCTCACTCAAATCCCGCTCACACATGACATTTATCTGGACTGTAACTACTATACTTGTTGTAGCCATTAAACAATGTATTTTGTTTCATATTTAGGTTTAGATATTATAATGCTATTTTTAAATTTTACCTGATTATGAAAAGTGCAAAGATGCGAGTGGGTCAGAAATGATTTTGGTGGTTATTATATTTTGTTTAATATTAAAGGGTTAGTTCACCCAAAAATGAAAATTCTGTCATTAATGACTTACCCTCATGTCGTTGGACACCCGTCAGACCTCCGTTCATCTTCAGAACACAAATGAAGATATTTTAGTGTAAATCTGATGGCTCTGAAAGGCCTCCATTGGCTCAATGCACGGTTCACTCTCAAGACCCTTAAAAGACACTAAAGACATCGTTACAAAGTCCATCTCACTACAGTGGTTCTACAATAACTTTATGGATCGGCGACAATAGTTTTTGTGCGCAAAAAAACCCTAAATAACAACTTATATAGTGATGACGATTTCAAAACACGGCCTCATGAAGCTTCGAAGCGTTATGAATCAGTGAGTCGATTCAGCAGTTTGAATCGCCAAATTTCAGCAGATGGCGGTTTGACACGCGATCCGAATCATGATTCGACTCACTGATTCATAACGCTTCGAAGCTTCATGATGCCGTGTTTTGAAATCGTCATCACTAAATAAGTCGTTATTTAGGGTTTTTTTGCGCACAAAAACTATTGTCGCCGATTCATAAAGTTATTGTAGAGCCACTGTAGTGAGATGGACTTTGTTACGACGTCTTTAGTACCTTTTAAGGGTCTTGAGAGTGTAAAGTGTGCCAATGGAGGCCTTTCAGAGCCATCAGATTTCAACTAAATATCTTCATTTGTGTCTGAAGATGAACGGAGGTCTGACGGGTGTCGAACGACATGAGGGTGAGGAATTAATGACAGAATTTTCATTTTTGGGTGAACTAACCCTTTAAAAAACCTGGCCATTGTCATTTACATATTGTTAACTTTCGTTATTCACTTTGCTGCTGACATGCCTTTAAATATGTTGTTTCTGTCTTGTGTGCAGTTGCTGTGAGAGAATGCGCGAGCGAGAGATGGCCGGTAACGGCGGGCAGCTCAGCGTTCGGCAATGGACGCCGAAGCACGTGGGCCGCTGGCTGCGTGAAGAGGGTTTCTGCGACTACGTGGACCTGCTGTGCAACAAACACCGCCTGGACGGAACCAGCCTGCTGACCCTGAGCGAGTACGACCTGCGCTCTCCTCCGCTGGAGCTCAAGGTCCTGGGAGACATTAAACGGCTGATGGTTTCTCTCAGGAAGCTGCAGAAGCAGAACGCAGACGTGCTGGAGGAGCTCGGTCTGTCCTACGACGGACACTCGCCTCAGAACAGTGCAGGTAATGCTTTAATTATGAGCCTGTCAAGATTTGACTAGTTTGTGGTTGGGATGTCACAAGTACTGGTGTTGTCCTGAATTCTGACCCCCTCAGGGTTCCCACTCGTCCTGGAAAACCTTGAAAACCTGGAAAATTGATGACAAATTTTCCAGTCCTGGAAAAACACAATTAGAGAAAATGTCCTGGAAAATCTTGTTGTTGTCTGGGAAAATTCTTTTAAAAAAGTTATTTCTTTAGCCGAGTATAAAGAGTTTATCGCTGGCCCAAACAATTAGCACTAGTTGCAGAAAGCACATGTTCAGGAATGCTGAGTTTGATACGTGTGAGTAGTATTTTGAATAATGATGTTTAATAGCTAACACTATTAACTGCTCAAATGTATGCAGTGAATGTCAACTCGTAAGCTGCTTACTAATCACATCATTTTGATATAGTCACATTTGTGTGTTATAAAGTCAGAATTGCGTGATTTAAACTCGCAATTCTGACCTTTTCTTCACAATTGACTTTTTTGCGCAGTTGCGAGTTTATATCTTGCAATTCTGACTTCTTTTCTCAGAATTGTGAGATCTAAACTGCAATTTGAAGTTATAAAGTCCAATTCTGAGGAAAAAAGAATTGCGACAATTTTTGCGTTTATATCACAAATATGTAAACTCGCAATTGCGAGAGTCAGAATAGCGAGATAAAAAGTCACAATTACCTTTTCTTTCTATTCTGTGGTGTAAACAAGCTTCCATAGTCATAATGTATGATTAAGAGCTCATATTGAAAAATGCTGGATTGTTAAGTAATGGCAATAAACTGTACAGCTTTTAAAGACTTAGAAAGCAATATTTGACATGATCCTTGTCTTTTATTCCCGCCGTAGTAAAATTGAAAATGTACTGGAAAATGGTTGCTGAAAAAGAGTGGGAACCCTGCCCCTGCCAAATTACCTCCCTTGTTGAAGTCGCTACCTGATTGCCTAAAGGCCTGTTCACACCGGGACGATTTTCGCACGCGTTTATCGCCGACGTTTAACGCCTCGGGACTAAACAATGGGCGCCAATGTGAGTGTTCGCGCAAAAACGCGCAAAAACGCCAGGCGTAAAAGCGTCATTTTTAAAAAAAACGGCTCGGGTTCGTTTTTTTATTTTGACGCGGCGCGTAAAAAACTGTCCGACCAATGAGATCGGCGCTTTTGTTCACGTGCCTGGAGCTGCTGAAGTGACAGTAAAACACGACTTGGTGGCGCTCAAGCACAAAACGGTCTTGCCGAGCACACATTGATACGACGAAGAAGTAGTAAGTAGACAAAGAAGAAGATGAACTGCAAATGCTGCTTGCCAGTTAGCAAAAAGTGTGTGAATGGTTTTGTCCATATACATAATATGTCTATGGTTTTGGCAAGCACGTAAATACTGTCTCTCTTCTCCTTCTGTGTGACAAGCGAGTGTCAGAGGCTTAAAGTGCCGCAGCACCATCTTGTGTACCGGGAGCGCATCGACTGAATGTGCACGTTCACTCGGCGCAGCGCCAGTGAAAATCGCTTGGGTCTGAACACTCAAGACGCGCCGAAAAACGCTGGCGATAAGCGCGCGCGATATTCGTCCCGGTGTGTACAGGCCTTTAGTAGGTTTAGGAGTAAGTGTGGGGAGGGGTTAGGATACTAGGGGGGTAATAATCTGGCAGGGGGTTAGAATTCAGCACATCACCGGTACTTCGGTACCAAGTCGGTACTAAAATTTAAAAAATGGGACGATACCAGCATTTCTGTAGTACCCAATATAAGATCTTGTTGGTCATTCAGTGTTTCTGTATTATTTAGTAATTTAAAGACCATATCACACCAGTCCTCAGGTCTTTACACTGGCTTCCAGTTACATTTAGAATAGATTTTCAAGTATTATTACTGGGATATAAATCACTCGATGGCCTAGGACATCAATACATTGCAGATATGCTCACTGAATATAAACCCAACAGATCACTCAGATCATCAGGATCAAGTCAGTTACAAATACCAAGGGTTCACTCAAAGCAAGGAGAGTCTGCTTTTAGCTATTATGCCAGCCGTAGCTGGAACCAGCTTCCTGAACAGATCAGATGTGCTCCAGCAGTAGCCACTTTCAAATCCACACTAAAAACACACATCAGTTTAGCTGAGCATTTACTGAATGAGCTCTGTGCTTTGTCCGAACTGCTTGCTCTTTATTTTCAATTTAACCCTGTTTTCATTTTTGCTTCTTTGCATCTTTTTTAATTCTTTTATACCTGTTTCGTGTTTTTATTTCTTTTCATTCTTATCATGACTGTTTTAATTATCCTTTTTTTTATTATTTTAAGGCTATCTGGGTGGAAGAGGTTGAGAGATGGGAGAATGATCTTGTCCCCAGGGGTTATGCTGCGTTCACACCAAACGTGAATAAAGCATAAAAAAAACGTCTACCACGTTTGACGCGTGAACATTTTGAATCCATTCGCGCATCCACAGTGAATTGGACATGCGTATAAATTGAGCGTTTGAAGCGAAATAGACGCTCGTTCAAGGCGCTCCAGGAGAAATATGTCATAAAACACCACTCTGCCTCTTTTCATTTTCATAAAAAATATATATTAAACATTAATAGTCACACAAATGTGGTCCAGGCAACTCCTACATTATCTTCACTGCATGTATATTTAAATATCCTTAAAAAGTAAAGTTATGAAACTTCTCTTTGCCCTCAGTCAAAACGATTTGGCAGACAACAAATGATAGATTCATGACACCAAAGATCGGCCGTTAGATCTACACAAGACGAACCACTACAGGACATCAGAGCCTGTTTTTTTTTAAACAGGCGCTCTTTATAAATAAACCACAGATTTGAGCTTTAAACAACTACATTCTCACCTGAAAAAGTCTTAAAACTACATTTTGTTACACAATAGTAGTATTTTTAAATTATGCAGGGTTTCTCATCATGGCACTTTACAACGTGACAGCAGCAAGCAGGCTCCCGATTGGTTAACGCGGCGAGAATTGACGGCAAAGTTCAGATTTTTCAACTTGGGCGTCAGATGCGAATTCGCTTCAAACGCGTGAATGCACAAAAAGCACCACTCGCGCATAACGTGCATATCGCGCAAGACGCGTCAATTCGCGTCCAATTTGTTTCATTTGCGCGAACTGGACCCGCGAATGAGGTGGAATCGCGTCCATCGCGCCGCAGGATCTCCAGACACGCGTCAACGTGCCTTTCCATTGACTTCACATTGAAATCACTCGCTCCTGACGCTCTATTCGCGTTTGCTGTGAACGCAGCATAAGAGTCCCCCGGGGGTTAGAGTAAAATCGTAAACCTGACTCTCCATTTTCTTCCACTCCAGATAGGGGTGATTCAGGTTATTTCTTTGGTTAGGGCTGCCTGACTGGAAGAGATTGGGTACGGGGAGCGGGAGAGCTTCATTTCGATAGAGTGGGGATTAATTATACTAAGTGTTTTTATTGGAAAAGCATAGGGTATAAGCAGTCGCTGATAGCACACCACGTTATTATGGGCAATGGCTAACGCCTGCAGTCACCACCTCTACAGGGGCACGGCTCTCTGGATCTGTTATCTGTGGGTCTGAGTTAAAAGTCTCAGGAGGCTGTGAGACGGGTCCAGAGGGCACCGAAAAATCTGCTCTATCTCTTCCTCCTCAGATTGGGGATCCCCGAAAAAAAATAAAAAATAAAAAATATAAATATATATATATATATAAATTAGTGCTGGGCATCGATTAAAAAAAATTAACTAATTAATCACACTTTTTTCTGTAATTAATCGCAAGTTTTTAATATTTTACGTTTTTAATATTTTGATATTGTAATAATTTCAGTTACTCTCCAAATTAATGTATAAACAATTTAAAGACAGCATATTTTAAATATGTGTTGTATTGTCATATTTTTATGAATGAAGGCCAGTATCACTGATACTAAAGTGTCTATGAAACATTAATGACGTTACATTACAGTATAACTGAAAGCTCCCAATTTCAACATTTATTAGGCTTTAAAAAAAACAACTTTTAATTTAAGTGAACTTAAAACAATCTTTACATAAACCCAAAATAATAAATGTTATATTTACCCATGGCCTTCCCTGTTATACATATACAGAAATGTAATAGTTATCTTTCTTAACTGCATAAATAATAAATTAAATATAGATGAATCATCATTAAAGCTAAAATTTTCTCTGTTCCCGTTGTTCTTTGATGAACATTAATGACATCATTATCAGTGCTACTGTCACTTTAAGAACAGCCGCGGATCTCACGCATCTCATTTCCTCACAACTCTTTAAGTTCATTTAAGACGTTATTTAACTAATTTAAGACTCCTAATATGAGAATACTCAAAATCCTCTGTGTTATTGTTTGTTCAAGAGCAAAAGAGAACTCGATGTGAGCAGGAAACTGACGCGAGTCTATCTATGCGTCGAGTGTGTGTGTGTGTGTGTGTGTGTGTGTCCCTTGATTAGCTGACATGAGACGCATCCACACAGACAGGACACTGACACACACACACACACACACACACAGGACATTGGCATACAGCGCGTTCGCTTGTGTCTTGTCACGCTTGGAAGCATTTGCATGAATTCGCGTGATGATCATGTAACGCTAAGCAAAAATTGATATAAAAACGGACGCTGCGTTATTTGCGTTAAATATTTTTAATGCGTTAAGCTGAAAAAATTAATCGCCCACGTTAACGCGTTAATTTGCCCAGCCCTAATATATATATATATATATATATATATATATATATATATTTTTTTTTTTTAAATGTATTTATTTATTTGTTTTGTTTATTTATTTATTTATTTATTTATTTATGTTTAATTCTCTTATGAATATTTTAATTCCATTTCTCTGTAAAGCACTTTGAATTGCCACTGTGTATGAAATGTGCTATATAAATAAACTTGCCTTGCCTTAATAGTAATTATTAATAAGATAATAATAACTACTACTAGTTCTGCTACTAATAACAATATACAACGCACTAAGGATTGATGAGCTGCTTGGTTCATGAATATTAATCACATCTGCGTTCGCTCAAACTGATTTGCTGAAATCAAAATAGAGAAGGTAATAGATGAGCACCAGCCAATGAGATTGCCTTTTGCACATTAGTCCCGCCCACTACCGGAGAAACCGCATTATAGGTTATTGTTGTACAGTAGATTTAGCTACATCTCAGTGTAATAATACTACTACTAGTAATACTATTACTACTAATAATAATTATTATTATTAGGTGTGCCTAGACGATTGCTTATTTTTTCACTGTATCTTTTTTACAAACAGTTTACATTTAAACAGCATGTAGCCTTTAAATGTTGATATGTAGTGTTTACTTATAATGATTATCATCATCATAAATAATAAACTCATTGAATGTAATATTTTTTTCAAATAGTAAAACAGATTTTGCTGTGGTACCGAAATTGGTACAGAGAACCGTAATATTTTAATGGTATTGGTACCGACTACTGGTATTTTGGTATCGTGACGTCCCTAGTTTGTGTGTTTGATGTAGTTCTCATGTTGTTCAGGTGGAGTGGACTGGTTGTGTAACGGTGAATCTTCACGGGATTGCGACGCCGTTCTGGACACGCTGGGCGGCGACCAGTATCACCAGTACAACAACGGCAAATACAAGCAGCAGCCGCGGAGACTGGACCCGGAGTTCTGGAAAACCATCATGAGCTCCGTCTACGTGGTCTTCGTCTTCGGCTTCACGTCGTTCGTCATGGTGATCGTCCACGAGAGAGTGCCGGACATGAGGATGTACCCGCCGCTTCCTGACATCTTCCTGGACAGGTGAGTGTGTTAGGGCTGTGTTAGATACTGAAGTCGTCGCGATACTGAAGTCGTCGCGATACTGAAGTCGTCGCGATACTGAAGTCGTCGCGATACTGAAGTCGCCGCGATTCTGAAGTCGCCGCGATACTGAAGTCGCCGCGATACTGAAGTCGCCGCGATACTGAAGTCGCCGCGATACTGAAGTCGCCGCGATACTGAAGTCGCCGCGGCGATACTGAAGTCGCCGCGGCGATACTGAAGTCGCCGCGGCGATACTGAAGTCGCCGCGGCGATACTGAAGTCGCCGCGGCGATACTGAAGTCGCCGCGGCGATACTGAAGTCGCCGCGGCGATACTGAAGTCGCCGCGGCGATACTGAAGTCGCCGCGGCGATACTGAAGTCGCCGCGGCGATACTGAAGTCGCCGCGGCGATACTGAAGTCGCCGCGGCGATACTGAAGTCACGAACACACGATATGGATCAATTTGGAATTCAATTTCTTTTGAGCAGAGTTTAGTAACAGTAATATCTGTTTATTGAATAACCAGTGTCATAACAGTTGTGATAACTGAAAAAAAAACTATTTTGTTTTTGTCATTAAAAAAAACTGAGTTAAATGAAATAAATAAATTGTCACAATATTGATTATTTTGGATATATATCAGGTACAATACATGGCAAATTTTGGAATGTAGAACAAATATCGCGATAAATCTAAAACAAATTTGGGAAAGCAAATCTCACTAATGCTGTAAACTATGGGAGTCAGTTGTACTATAATATTAAAGGTAAAAATGAACTGATTTGTAGCTACAAACACTTAAATTACACTAAATTACATGATGGTTTTTTATAATAATAAAGTTATACTTTACAAATTACATAATCATATACATATTTTTTGAAATGTAAATATTTAAATGGTGGCTGTCATAAAAACTTGCCAGATTAATTCAAACATGCATTAAATATTGAAGAACATTACAAATTATAATGAAATAGAATATGGTGCATATATTTAGCAAAATGCTCCTCTCTAGAGTCAATTTTTTTGGCTGACTAATGAGTTTATGGACACCTGGATATGTTTTTTTCTGAGGTTAATATAACGTTACATGACACTATTTACAAGCTGTTTTACTGACGCCTTTCCGCGTTTGAAACACTGATCGAGTGATTCCATGTGACATGATACGGGTTTCGGTAAGTTGTACTCTATCTTTAACACACGTTCAGATGTTCATTCATGTTTGTTTCGCGCTGTAACTGGTATTAAGTATTAAGGCGGAAGAGAAGATCCGTTCACGTGCGCTGCGCGCGGCCGCTTCTCTAGAGCTGCGCCAAAGCCATCTCACACCAACAGCGCCAAAACTGTATTTATGTTTTTTGAATTTCATAATAAAATGGACGTCATTTGAAATTTGAGACTTTGTTTTATATCAATAGCATCAAAGCACAAAGAGTATTGCTATTTAATGGATGTGAGGCGCGCAATGTTCCGTTCATTCATTAATTCTTAAACTGAAAAACTCTTCTCCATTTTGAAAGTCTTGCACTGATTGCGTCGCGTTGATGACATTCAAAAGCACACAGTATTGATACGCGTATCGCCAGGAGTTCGTGACGATGTATCGTTGTATCGATATTCTGAGCACAGCCCTAGTCTGTGTGGATGTGAAGCCTGTTTAGTAGGGCTGGGTATTGACACAAATTTAACAATTCGATTCGGATTCGATTTCGATTCACAAGCTTTTGATTCAGTTCAATATCGATTATTTTAGATATATGTCTGGTACAATACATGGCCAATTTTCTCAAGGAAAACAAATCTCTGAACTAATGTTGTAAACTATGGGAGTCAGTTGGTACTACATTTAGCCTATTAATATTGAAGGTAAAAATTAACTGATTAGTTCGACAAACACTTAAATTACAATAAATTATTTTTGTTTTTTTTATAATAATAAAGTTATAATATTAACTTTACAATTACATAATCATATTTCTACTCCAATTAGTTTTTTTAAATATAAACATTTGGCTGTCATAAAAACTTGCCAGATTTATTCATAGGCTACATACATGCATTAAATATTGAAGAACATTAAAAATGACAATCAATAGCCTATGTAACGTGGTGCATATAATTAGCAAAATGCTCCTCTCTAGAGTTAACTTTTCTAGTTGACTAACGAGTTTATGGACACTGGATATGGTTTTTCTGAGGTAAATGTGACGTTACATGACATTGTTTGCAAGCCATTTTACTTGCATTTTTCTGTGCTTAAAACACTTGAGCTATTCTATGTGACATGATACGGATTTCGGTAAGTTGTCCTGTATCTTTTAACACACTTTCAGATGCTCATTTGTGTTTATTTCGCGCTGCAACTGGTATTAAGGCGGAAGAGAAGATCCGTTCATGTGCGCTCCGTCCTGCCGGTTCTCTTGAGCTGAGCTGCTGCAGAGCGGTGTTTATGCTTTTGAATTTCGTAAAAAAATAGACGTAATCTGAAATCAGAGACTTTGTTTCATATCAATAGTAATAAAGCACAAAGATTATTGCGATTTATTGGATGGGAGGTGCGCTACAATGTTTATTTCATTCATTAACTGAAAACAGGATGACAAATCGATTCTTGGGATTTAAGTATCGATATTGTTTTGTAAAAGTGAGAATCGATTCAAATCGAGAAACCAATATTTTTTTACCCAGCCCTACTGTTTAGGATCCGGCCTTTGGTTTTAATGCCACAGTTGCTTTAGCTAGGTATTAGTACTTTAATAGACTTGTGTCTATGGTGACAAACGCATTGTTGAACACAGGAACTCTTGCCCTGCAGCATTATGGCATTTAGTACACTAACATCCAGAAGTTTGTGTTCATAAGAGGTCGGTCTCTTTTGCTCACCAAGGCTGCATTTATTTGATCAAAAATACAGTAAAATCAGTAAAATTGTGAAATATTATTCCAGTGTAAATCAGCTGTTGTCTCTGTGAATATATAGTAAAGTGTAATTTATTCCTGTGATCTTCAGCATCATTACTCCAGTCTTCAGTGTCACATGAAAACAGCTGTGCTACTTAATATTTGTTTGGAAATCCTGATAATTTTTTTTCTGGATACATAAATTAATTTCAAAGTTGCATAAAGCCAGCCAATCACAGTGCAGTTATTGATTTAAGCTAGCATTTTCCATTTTTTTTGTCAACAATCAGATGGACAGATGAACCAAGGCAAGCATTTTTGAATCTCTAAATGCACTGAAATGATGACAGAGGCTGTTTGAACATAAAGATGGTTACTCGAATTCTGGGGTTTGTGAGGGAACTTCATGAGTCCATGAAAAGCAAATCATTAATTAAATCATACAAATTAAAATGAATCTGCATGTTATTTAACGGCACGCACAATTTTAATGGATATTTAAATTTTTGGATTAAAATGTCCAAAAAACACTATAACACCGTGTCCTAACTACACGCAACACGCAATAAAAGGCGTCTTTTCCATGTTAATTTGAGTTTTTGTCCTAACAAGCCACGCAATGTTTCTATTTCTGGGACGTCGCGGCTGGAGCAACAACACAAAACATGGCACTGATAATCTCGGGTAGTGTTTATGTGCTTTATTTAATGTTAAAAGCGTGTCATGTGACTTTGAATATCACTTAGTGCTCAGCTTTGTAACGTAGTTGTACTAAAAGCATCAAAGGATAACAATGGATAACAAATGTAAACAAGAACGTTCAAACTGTGAACATAGAGTAAATTCTATGATAGTGATTTGTAACTCAGTGTGTATTTTTAGTAATGTTTAAATGGTGTAAACGATTTCAAAACACGGCATCATGAAGCTTCGAAGCGTTATGAATCAATGAGTCGTTTGGCGGTTTGACACGCGATCCGAATCATGATTCGACTCATCGATTCATAACGCTTCAAAGCTTCATGATGCCGTGTTTTGAAATCGTCATCACTATATAAGTCGTTATTTAGGGTTTTTTTGCGCACAAAAACTATTCTCGTCACTCCATAAAGTTATTGTAGAACCACTGTAGTGAGATGGACTTTGTAACGACGTCTTTAGTACCTTTTAAGGGTCTTGAGAGTGAAAAGTGCCATTGTGCCAATGGAGGCCTTTCAGAGCCATCAGATTTACACTAAAATATCTTCATTTGTGTTCTGAAGATGAACGGAGGTCTGACGGGTGTCGAACGACATGAGGGGAAGTAATTAATGACAGAATTTTCATTTTGGGTGAACTAACCCTTTAACAACGGAAAAAATGGTCGGCGCATGGTCCAAAACGGTTGTCCCTCGTCTCTTAATGAGTCATGGGTGTGTCGTAACGTGCAATGAACCAATCAGAGTCTCATCTCCCATTCCCTTTAAAAGCCAGTTGATAACTGTGTCTGAAACCAGGGGCGCAGCTAAGGGGGGGAAAGTTAGGACGATTCTAAGGGCCCACACACTTTTGGGGCCCCCAGAGATCAGTTTTATTAATAGTAACAGTACTAGTAGTAATGTATTATAAATGTATAATCTACCAAAGAGTTGCAAATATAAAAAATTGATGGCGCATTTCCGGCAAAATACAGCAAAACACCGATAAAACTACGTTCACTTAAATCCCACTCCGACATGAAAATTCTGTGTGCTATAATTGTTGCAGCCATTAAGGTATTTATTTTTATATTTATGTTTAAATATTATAATGTTTTTTATGTTGTCTATGATGTCAATCTGTCGATCGATGTCGATTATGAAAAGTGAACAGCATGAGATAGGACACATCATAAGATTAATGGAGTTGATCAGACATGATTGTGACCACTTCATTCAGTTTTGTTTTGTATAAATTGTATCTTAAATTTTAATCAATGTTTCATCAGCCAATCGGGGCATTCTGGGTTGAGCGAGCGGAGCTTAATTGGTCAGTATTATTAAATTGCAGACAAAGATTTTGGATAGCTAGGTTGGTGTGGTAGAGGGTCCAACATCAAATTCTTTCATAGGGCCCAAAATTGCTAGCGGCGCCCCTGTCTGAAACTAGCAAAAAGCACTAGCGTCGTGCCTGGCGTCACATTGCGCCGGGTGTATGATAGGACCCTAAGAAATATCAAGATGAACTCAGTCGTTGAACTCTGACCTGAGTTTTGATGTTTGATTTCTTCCGCTGGCTGGTATTTGAGGTTTATGGCAGCAAAAATAAATGTGAACGGCTCTGATGTTCAGTTGGACCCATTAGAGGTTTGTGGTTTCCTGTTGTAATTTTCTCCATCATGCTGAAGATGAGCATGAAAACACAAAACAGCAGCGTAAACCACCATCTGTCTGGAGGAGGATTATGTTTTCCTCTCTTTTTGACCTTTCGCCTGGTTCTCTTCTCCCTACAGTGTACCCAGAATCCCCTGGGCTTTTGCGATGGCTGAGGCCTGTGGCGTGATCCTGTGCTCCATTTGGCTGCTAGTTCTGCTGCTTCATAAACACAGGTAACACACACATGCACGCACACACACGACAGGTAACATGTGTTACAGATACCAAGAGTTTATGAAACAGTGTTTCTTCCGTGGCGGCCGCCACACCAAAAAACATCAAGCTTCTCAGTGACGTCCGATATTTTGTGTAATATTGTATTATTGTTAAACCCCACTAAAGGTTTAAAACATTGTAAAGCACCATAAATTTTTCGTACACTATATTCCAAGACTTCTGAAGCCATTCGATAGCCTAAAGGGTAAGTAAACCCTAAAACAACTTATTGTAGTCAATGATCTGCAAGACTGGGGCTTTATTAGTGCTGTTCATTGATTCATTGACGACCCACGCCCCTGGCATAGGCTCAGCCCCTGGTATAGAAACATCTTGTTCTGTCTAAACCACTGTAGCGGGTCAGGAGTTCCCAGATAGCAAGCGCAGTTGGGCCGATTCCGGCTGAAATGTAGCGGTGTGTATTTACCTTCAGTCTGAGTTTGTGTGGTTATATCCTGAGGAGGATCCTGCAGAGGCAGAACATTTCGTTTTCGAGAGGTCAGCTGTCAATCAATCTGTCACTGTGGGTCTCAGGTGCACGCCCCCCCACTCAGCCCCGCCCTCGGTTCGTCTCCACTGGCCTCTGCCCACTTTTCCAGCATTTTTCAATATATTACACTTTAACACTATAAACGCCACGGGGTAAAATTTACCCATGGCTGTTTTTCAAATGTACATCACAGATTTCCAATAAAATGTCCCAGTCTCCCAGTCACTGACTTCTACTAAAACTGTGTTATTTACAATCCCCTGTTGTTAAAAATTGTTTAGATAAAACCAGATTTAAAAACGGGGCATTTATTGCGTAATAATATTACTTTTTCCAAGTAACTAGTAAAGTAACGCATTACTTTTCAAATTTACAACTAAATATTTGAGTTACTTTTTCAAAAAAGTAACGCAAGTTACGTTTTCACATTAATTAATTGACTGACAGCTCTCTTGCCCCCATGTTGAGGAAAATAAGTGCAGAGGCGTATGTGTGTGTGTGTGTGTGTGTGTGTGTGTGTGTGTGTGTGTGTGTGTGTGAACATGATGGTTATTGTAGTTCTAGACTAAATGTGAGCATATATTTATCTCACTTGCACAATAAAGATTCTGTACTCCTCAAAATGAATAAAATCAGTCAAATGCAAAATCAGAGTACTATGCAAACCTCCAATAATTAAATGTTAAATAAAACAACTATTTTTATGCATTTAATCTACCTTTATATTTAATCTACCAATGTCTTGCTGCTGACCTTTGATGATGAAAATTACTATATTTTTTGTTTTTATTGATAAAACTTTTCTGCTGCATCCTATTCTACACTGTCTCCAATTGAAAAATTTCTAATGACTGATCACATCTAAATTTTTTAGTTGGCCAAATTGAATTTCTGTGAATTAAATTACATCAATTCACATAAATTAAATTTGGCCAACTGAAAAATTTAAATGTTATCGGTCACTAGAAAATTTTCAATTGGAGACCTGGATTTTTTTTTTTTTACAGTGTACCATTATCCAGAATGGAAGCACAGCTGAAAGGTTTGTTTGAGCTGCGCCCTCTACTGTTCATGCGTGAATTTGCATTTTTACCTCAGCTTGGGACTTATTATTTTAATTTTGGTATGAAGAGGTCTTTACCGTTGCACAAAAATATAAAACATTTTGTTATAAACAAAAACAAGCCCAGCCCAGGTGAGAAAAAGTAACGTAACGCATTACTTTTCTAAAAAAGTATCCAAGTAACTCAATTAGTTACTTTTTAAGGGAGTAACGCAATATTGTAATGCATTACTTTTCAAAGTAACTTTCCCCAACACTGCTCATTAATGCATTCAAATAAATGTAATGTAGGCCTACTGTGCTAATTTATCTGTATCTGATGTACAACAAACCGAAATCTGCCCCATAGACAATAACTGCTGAAAGTGAGCGGTTTCCTTCCTTCAAGTATTTTAAAATCACAAAGAAAGGCACTTTTTCATTAGAAAAAAAAATCCACCTTTTAATAGTAGAAAATATTTACAGTACAAACCTTATCAGGAACTTACTCAAAAACCTTATGAGGGCAAAAAAAGAAAAGAAAAATAATCGTTCATTAATCGTAATCGAGGTAAAATGTTCAATTAATCAAGGTTTTTTGACTACTGCCACCAGCTGGAACGGAAAGCTATTTACTCTTATGCAGGTGCAGGACGGATGTTCTTCTGGCTGTCGGATGTCGAGCGTCTGCTTGTTGTGTCAGGGCAACTTTGGACCCAGACACTGCCAACTTGAGACAACTCCGCAGTCCGCTTTCATCGCCACTAGTTGGTCGGCGTCGGTTTGGTGTGTTCCTAGCTTTAGACAATTGTCAGGTTTCATAAAAATTAGTGGTGGGCCGTAACGTGCTGCATTAAAGCTACACTGTGTAACTTTTTTAGTTTATTCTTAGCTAAAAACACTTAGTTCTTTCAAAAATATATGTGCTCATTAATGTATATTTACTTCTTTCAAGTAATAAAGTATTCTCGTAAGTTTATAATATGCCATTGTAAATACATACGGGTGAGGGTTCGAATGCGGGTCGCCATGTTGCTCCTCCATCTTGAAAGTACATTAGCCTAAGAGGGACATACCCGTAAATTCAAGCTTTGGCGTTTTAACACTCGATGGCACCGTGTCGAATGTGGACGAGGTCGAACTGGAAGCCATGTTAATCTTGGACTAAATCGCCCACCGTAGGAGTAAAAACAAAATCGGAATTGAGAGGAACAGAAACTAATATTCACTGGATGGTCATAAACCTTTTCACCACTAGATGGGGGAAAATATCACACAGTGTAGCTTTAACGTGAGACTCTTATCGGGCGATAAAAAAAATATCGCCGTTAATCTATTCTCAAAGTTGAGTTGGGACTGGGTCTATAATACGCAAGCTAAGATAACTTTCACCTTGATATTTTAGCGTGGATGTATACCTAGCCGAATTGCACTGTAGGGAGCCAGAGAACGAACCTGTGTGTATGCCTACTAGTGTTGTCAAAAATATCCATATTTCGCTATGTATCGATACTGAAATATCTGAAACGATACGATACTCATTTTCTATAATATAGAACCGCCTCCTCTCATTCAGTCCGGTTAATCCTCTGAACATGGCGAACGCGTGCTCTGCTGGATTTTTCCTCATGACTGTGTGTTAGTGTTGGTGTGACCGGTCTGAATTTCGTGCGGGGTTGCACATAACGTTAATTCTACTAATTCCCGCAGATTTCACGCTCTCATCTGAAGCGCACACACATACCGCAATAAAGCCGCCTCTGACATACAAGTGCAAAAATGAGCTCCTTTATCCAGCTTATTAATGGTCAAAAACACTCAAAAATGTCTCAATGCCCATCTTGGTGAATTTTAACGTAAACACAGTCATAACCAGCTCACAGGAACAGTGTTTGGGATCCATGTGTGCGTCAGGTCTTAAAGGGACAGAAGTTATTTATTATTCAAACTACAAAAAGACAAACGATCACTTAAGAGCACACATATTCTGAATGTCTTCGGCAGAATTCAAATGAGCCATTTTAATCTAGATTAATTCCAAGATTACAGTGAGATTAATCTAGATTAAAAAAATGTATCTATGCCCACCACTAATAAAAATAATTGTCTTTTGTGTCCAAACAAAGTCATTTTAGAGTCGGAACAAGTTGTTATATTTCGATGAAAGATCATGAAGAAAAGCATTTTCTCCTTTTGAGTAATATGCACCAATGAATAGTAAAAAATAAACGAGAGAGTCAGTTTTAGAGACGTGAGCTCATTTCTCTTTAATCATGACAGCGTCTCCTCATCCGAAACCAAAGGTCAGTGCATTAAAGACACTTTTATCCCTGACCCACTTTCACATGTTTCTTTCAGGTCGATCCTGTTGAGGCGGTTGTGTAGTCTGATGGGGACGGTCTTTATGCTGCGCTGCGTCACTATGTTTGTGACGTCTCTCTCTGTCCCGGGTCAACACCTGCAGTGCACTGGGAAGGTACAGACATTTTATCATTTAATTCATTAGTAGCTTTTCATCAATGCTGAGGTCAAGGGTTGAACTCCCAGTGATTGCATGCATGTAACTGATTAAATGTGCAGTGTAAATCACTGTGGATAGAAGCACCTACCAAATGCACGAATGTAAATTGTGACGAGCTCAATGGGAAAAAAATCCAAGATTTGAGAAATGTTGATTAAACATGTAATTAATTCAACGAGCTACTAGAGCTCAAACTGCTCAAGAAGTTCATGCTGGTTCTGATAGAAAGGTGTCAGAATACACAGAGCATCTCAGTTTGTTACGTATGGGGACCACCTTTCATGGAGACGGTATTCCCTGGTGGCTGTGGCTCTTTCAGCAGATAATGCGCCGCCACAAAGCACAAATGCTTCAGGAATGGTTTGAGGAGCACAACAACGAGTTTTAGGCGTTGACTTGCCCTCCAAATTCCTCAGATCTCAATCCAATCGAGCATCTGTGGGATGTGCTGAATAAACCAGTCCTTCCAGAAAAACACGGCTTTTTTTTGTGATTGTTGCGGGCAAAAATTCTTGATTATGCGGCACGTTTTCTTAAAAAATGCGATGGAAAATGCGGGATATTTATGCCAAAAAATTGCGGGAACTTGCAAAGACTGCGGTTTGATGAAAAAGAGAAAAAAAGCACTACATCACAGAAAGTGCTGGGAATATTTAAGTTTTATTGATCTTGTTTGCATCTTGTTTTATTGAAAACCTTAATAAACACATGGCTCAAATTCACAAAACATTGAGTAAAATAAGTTCTGTAGCTTTACAAAAGGAATATGCCACACGACGAGAATAGTTTTTGTGCTAAAACCTAAATAACGACTTATATAGTGATGACCGATAAAAAAAAAAAGCATCATGAAGATTCGAAGCATTATGAATCAGTGAGTCGATTCATGATTCGGATCTTTGCGATCCAAACCGCTGAATCGACTCACTGATTCATAGCGCTTCGAAGCTTCATGATGCTTCAAAACATGATGTTTTGAAATCGGTCAACACACCGGGAAACTGCTTTGCGCAGTCTTTTGCTGTTATTTTTGTTGGCAAATGGGAATTTGCGTGCTTCATCATGGTTTCAGCGATATCTATGGTTTCACCACGAGGTTTGCAGCTTTTCGATGACGTTCACGTTGGGTAATTGCGTCACTTCAAAACGTTCCCATGGCAATGGAAATGTGTGTGAAGTAAACAAACATTTTTCAACTTTCTGCTAATATATATGACCTTTTTGCAACGAAAATGCGGGGATTATGAAATCAAGCTAGCCCGCATATTTTGCACGCGGAAGGCAATTTACGCGACGAAAGTGCGGCATATTTGAAAAAATGCAGCCCCCGCATAAATATGCGGACTTTAGCTGATTATGCATTAAATCATGCGATCGCATAATCGCGTTTTTCTGGAGGGACTGATAAACAAGTCCGATCCATGGAGGCCCCACCTCACAACTTACAGGACTTAAAGGATCTGCTGCTAACATCTTGGTGCCTGATACCACAGCACACCTTCAGGGGTCTAGTGGAGTCCATGCCTTGACGGGTCAGCAAAAGGGGGACCAACACAATATTAGGGTCATAATGTTATGCCTGATTGGTGTATATATCACAAGATTAACTTAGCAATATGTTACCTGCCAACTCTATTGAAAATGTCCTCATTTTCCCAAAACTCTGTATTAGTATGGTTCTTTTAGTATTTATTTATTTGTTTGTTTGTGTGTGTGTGTGTGTGTGTGTGTGTGTGTGTGTGTGTGTGTGTGTGTGTGTGTGTGTGTGTGTGTGTGTGTGTGTGTGTGTGTGTGTGTGTGTGTGTGTGTGTGTGTGTGTGTGTGTGTGTGTGTGTGTGTGTGTGTGTGTGTGTGTGTGTGTGTGTGTGTGTGTGTGTGTGTGTGTGTGTGTGTGTGTGTGTGTGTGTGTGTGTGTGTGTCAGATATACGGTGACATGTGGGCGAAGCTTCAGCGTGCTGTGGCCATATGGAGCGGGTTTGGAATGACCCTCACCGGAGTCCAGACGTGTGGAGATTACATGTTCAGCGGACACACCGTCGTTCTCACCATGCTCAATTTCTTCGTCACAGAATGTAAGTGTGCACACACACACACACACACACACTGATTCCTGTTGTTTTCTGTGCAGTAGGTGTGTGACAGTATCAAATGTTCAGATCACAATAATTGCTGGAGCTTTTATCACGGAGGGCTTGCGTGTTCATATGACAAAAAGACCTCTAAACATTACGGGCCATATTTTACCGATCTGAGATCATGGTGTGAAGTGCACTAAGGGCGGGTCCGAAGCCACTTTTGCTAGTTTAACGATGGGAAAAACGGTCGGCGTGCCGGCGCATGATCCAAAAGGGTTGTGCCTCGTCTCTTAATGAGTCGTGGGTGTGTTTGGGCGTAACGTGCAATAAACCAATCAGAGTCTCATCTCCCTTTCCCTTTAAAAGCCAGTTGTGCTCATGCCATGGCAGATTCGCTATTTACATGAGGAAAGACTGAACGCTTTTTAATATTTAAAGATGTGTGTGTGCTGCTGCGTGTGTGTGTGTGGTAAGCAGAGTGTACATGTGTTGTGCTCCGCCTATAAGCTCATATTAGGGCTGAAACGATTAGTCGACAATAAAAAAATTGTTGACAAATATCTTTGTTGTTAAGTAGTCGTTTGATCTCATTTGACCTAATGTAAGGGCCTGCAATATGGTGATTTGACCACTCCGCCGCTGTAGCGCTAGAGCGTAATGCAGCCCTTACAAATGTTGCGGTAGAAGAAAACCGCGCAAATGACAGTGCAAAGAAATCTGAACTAGCAAGGTGTGGGAAAGTTTAACAAAACGTCAAACTAAGGCTGCGTCTCAATCAGCTCTGGTTCAGTAGTCAGGGCACTGATCAGGGATCAGCCCATTGACTCGTGTCCTGACCTCTGAACCTGGAGCTGATTGAGACGAGCAAGGCCAAACTTTTTCACATGAGCACAACCTGCATGTTGAGCACTTAAAGAGGAAACAACTAACTAACTAGCGGTAAATCATAATACAATATGATAAAAATGATGGTAAAATAATGCACAAAATGTTTTTGTAAACAAATGTTTCCGACAGATATAAGAGAAGATCTCTCTCTCTCTCTCTCTCTCTCTCTCTCTCTCTCTCTCTCTCTCTCTCTCTTCTCTCTCTCTCTCTCTCTCTCTCTCTCTCTCTCTCTCTCTCTCTCTCTCTCTGTCTCTCTCTCTCTCTCTCTCTCTCTCTCTCTCTCTCTCTCGCTCTCTCTCTCTGTCTCTGTCTCTCTGTCTCTCTCTGTCTCTCTCTGTCTCTCTCTCTCTCTCTCTCTCTCTCTCTCTCTCTCTCTCTCTCTCTCTCTGTTCACAGATACGCCGCGCAGCTGGAACTTCATCCACACGCTGTCGTGGGTCCTGAACCTGTTCGGGATCTTCTTCATCCTGGCTGCTCACGAGCACTACTCCATCGACGTCTTCATCGCCTTCTACATCACCACCAGACTCTTCCTGTACTACCACACGCTGGCCAACACGCGCGCCTACCAGCAGAGCCGGGCGCGCGCGCATCTGGTTCCCCATGTTCTCCTTCTTCGAGTGCAACGTTAACGGACCCGTGCCCAATGAATACGGCTGGCCCTTCACTCGCCCCACCCTCCTCAAGCGGCTCATCGGCTGACCGGCCCACACGTTAGTACGGCATTCTTGTGTTGCCATGATGTAGAGGAAGCCAAACCGCGCATCTGACCCCTCCATCAGTAGCTGTCGTCTTTAAAGGGATTTCTGTGCCCATTACTGTGGATATCGCCTCCATTAGGGAAATGAGAAATCATTTTGTTCTTTATTTTATGCCAGACACTACTAAACTACAGAAGTCTTGCTTTTTCCCGCTGACCGGGAAACATTCAGGCCTCTAAGAATGGTTTGCATGACAGATGTCAGTATTCGTTTTCCCCCTCGTCATCGTAGATACTCGACTTTGTGAATTCCTCATTTCTCCCAAAGACATTTCAACACACATGATCAACCTCTGAAGCAATATGGATCGTCTTAATGCTCTTTGTGCGGATGGTTTTGATTCAGTCGTGGTCTTATTACCGTTTATTGTTGCTATTTTCTTAGTGCAGATCTTATTTTGGCAGTATTAGTATCGATATGGAATGATGAAATGAAAATACTGTGTTTAAGACTTAAAATTGTCCCCTGTGTTTGAGTGAATCTCACAAAATATGGCACGTCATATTTTACAAGAAATAAAATGCTGGGCAATCGGTTAATCGTGATTTATTGTATTCAAAATAAAAGCTCATGTTTACATAATATATGTGTGTGTACTGTGTATAATTATTATGTATATATAAATACACACACATGCATGTATATATTTAAGAAACATTTGTTTTTTTATATATAAAATATTTATATAAATATATATACATGCAAATATTTCTTAAATATATACATAAAGGAGTGTATATTTATATATACATAATAATTTTACACAGTACACACACACATATTATGTAAACCAGACTTTTATTTTCGATTGCCCAGCACTAATATATATATATATATCCTGAAATCATACAGATTTCTTTATTAATTTTTTATTATTATATATAAATATTAGGGTTGGGTACCGAACTCTGTACTTTTAAGGGCACCGTCTGAATTTTACGTCAGTACTAGCGATTCACATTAAATCAATCGGTACCAAATTTCGGTACCTGAGAACGCATCTGGTGATATAGACTAGTGTCTGTGAATATTAAACCGCAAAAAGACGATTTAAATACGAATCATGCGTGTCTGTGCGCTGACCCGCAGTTTATTAACCTCACACACACACGCACTCGCGACAGTCGCGTGTTTCCGTCTCATACGAGGACATGACCGCATGAACTTCCTCTCCAGAGCCACTGAGAGTCACTTCATGAGTATTTTACCGCTTCATTTGAGAAAAACTACCGTCATAAACACAGAAACTCAAAGGTCTTCACGGCAACACGTCAAAATAAAAGTCCTGCTTAACTTGACAAATACATCACTGTTGTACAGCAGAGTTTAAGATACGCCTCAGTGTAATAATAATACTAACACTAATGTAATAATAATCAATTATCAAAACTTTATACATCTTCATATTCATATTTTCTTCAATGTTTTCATTTTAACAGTATAAAGCTCAGTTGTGCAGCTTGTTGAATTAAATTAATGTTTTATGGCTTCAATTGATTACCAGAAAATACACAACACAGAATTTGTGGGAAATCTTTTCATAGAAATTTAATTCAAAATAAAAAAATAAAAATATGTTGTTTTTTAGCCTGACAAGCCAGACCCACATCAAAATGTCGGGACTCTGGGAACTCACCATTGGCAGGGCTCAAAAGCCCATTGGAAAGACCGCAGTTCGCCAGCTTCTGTGTTTACGAGTAGAACTCTGCCGTCATTATGTTAAGCCCCGCCCACCGACTCTACACACGCTGTGATTGGCCAGAGTTTGGTTTTTCCAGCTCATGCCAACTGAGATTTACTATACGACCCTGACTGCAAATTAGATTATCTGCCGCTACGGTGCGGCTAGATTTCTAGGCTAGTGGTTTTTATGAATTCAATTCATTAAGTAGCTAGTAGTCTACTATTTACTGGTAAATATTACAGTAAACAAACATCACAGACAATGGCAGACAGAGAGCAGGGCAGCTCTGGCATAAAGTCAATAACTCTTCTATACACGACTTACAGTTTCTGCACAGTTATTGATGTAAACATCCATAAAGTACAGGAAAAAGCTACTGTTAAAATGTGAATGGTACCCAACACTAATAAATATATATATATATATTATAGACACTTTTTGCACGATATTTTTTATATACATATATAAATATTTTTTTTCATCATGTGTATATATATCTAAATAAATGCAAAAGTGTGTGAATATATATATATAATATATATATTATGAAAAATATTTGTTCATATATATATTATTTTATTTATTATATACATATATTATACTTTTTTTCATTATATATGAATAATTCACACACATTTGCATGAAGAATATATATATATAATGAAAAATATATTTATATAATATATGTATATATTATATTATTTTTATATATATATAAAATTATAATTGTTTTTCTTTTCTTTAAATATATCTATATATAGGCTCTAAAAAATGCTGGGTTAAAAATAACCCAAGTTGGGTTGAAAATGGACTAACACAGCCATTGGGTTGATTTAACCCAGCGGTTGGGTTAAATGTTTGCTTAAAACAACCCAATCGCTGGGTTAAAACAACCCAATGGCTGTGTTAGTCCATTTTCAACCCAACTTGGGTTATTTTTAACCCAGCATTTTTTAGAGTGTATATATATTGGCATTATGAAATTGTCTTACTATTATTTATTATATTTTTGTACCTTTCAATGGTTATTCCAATGAGTTTGTACTGTAAAACATTATTTTTATTTCAAACCGCATACATTAAAACAAAATCGACATGGATTGCAGTGTTTTGCATTATGAGTTTGTTTGTGCGGTATGACCTGGCGCTGTTGTGAGATTCACTCTTGTTCTGTACATTTCCCCGTTTATAACGAGTGTTTTAAAGCAAATCTCGCCAAACTCTCCATGTTTTTTAACTGCATCATTCCAGTTGCCAACGGTACGTGTCTTAGTCTTTATACAGGCGTTTTTTTCACTGATGTTCTGATTTATTTTCAGATCTCCTGTTTATGAAGGTATTTGTTACTTTTTGAACGTTTACAAAAAAGTGTGTAACTGATGGTAAAACAGAACAATGTCCCTGTGCTCGTCTTCTCTGGGGTCTTAATGGACTGAACGTGTTTTTCTCATTATCAGGGCTAGTTCTGATGAGATTTAGGTCATTAGGATTTTAATTTGGTGTATTTATAGATCTTTGAGCACAGAAGTGAGTGACCTGTGCAGAATTATAAAGTTGTATTATAATGTTATAAACGTCTCTTGACATTTCCCTTCTTTGCAGTGTGTAATACTGAACCGAAAGCACTAAAGAATAAGCAAATTACAGAAGACCTTGGGGAAGAGGAACTGAGGTTTGCTGCTTTCATCTTCTGACTTGCCATATGTTTTGATATCTGAGCATCATCTGAGCATCATTTCATTGTGAAGTGCTTGAAAAGGCCATTCAGCCTCTTGAGGACTTTTATTAAGGCTGGAAAAAGTGGGAGATTGTGTTGATGTGAGATTCGCGATGCTCTAGATTTGTTTGTCTGCCATCATTAATAAAATTAACACATTCAGAAAAGTGCCATTTCTGTCCGGTTGTTATTGTTGTAAGCCTGTGGAATTTAAAAAACTGACAGCAAATCAGCATAAAGAAAGAAATGCATAAATAAATATACATAGAAATGTAAAATAAATGCATAAATAAATATACGTAGAAATGTGTAAAAATATTTTAAAAAAAAATATATATATACATACACATACATAAATATACAAAAAATGTAAAAAATTGATAAATATACATAGAAATGTAAATAAATATATATATATATACAGAAATATACACAGAAATAAAAAATACATTAATATACAAACATTTTTATTTTTTTATAAATATACGTAGAAATAAAAAATGCTTAAATAAATATACAACGAAATTTAAAAATGTTTTTATAAATAAATAAATGCATAAATAAATATACGTAGAAATGTAAAAAATATATATTTTTTTATATATATACATAAATATACATAGAAATAAAAAACAAATATATATAAATAAATATACGTAGAAATGTTAAAAAATATATATACAAAGAAATGTAAAAAATGTAATTAATATACGTAGAAATGTAAACAAATTAATAAATGCATAAATTAAAATACGTAGAAATGTTATATATATATATATGTAAAACAAATGCATAAAATAATTATACAAAGATTTTTTTAAATAATTATAAATAAATAAATGCAGAAATAAATACATAGAAATGTTATATATATATATATATATATATATATATATATATATATATATATATATATATATATATATATATATATATATATATATATATATATATATATATATATATATATATATATATATATATATATACGTTGAAATGTAAAAAAAATAATGAGTATACTTTTATTTCCTTATTTATATATAATGTTTTTTTTCCTACATTTATTTATTTCCACTTTTATTTATGTATAGTTGTTTGTCTTTATTTATTTTCACATTTCTTTGTCCGTATGGTAATGAGGGTATGGAGGATGAAATCTGTAAAAACAATAAATAAATAAATATGCAAATAAATAAACAAATCCACAAAAATTCTACATATATAAATGTGCAAATAAATCCACATATTCCTGTATAAATAAATATATAGATCATTAAATGTGCGAGAAGATAAATAATTAAATAAAATGAATGAAAAAAATGTTCAAGGAAATGCCCCCTTTAACCATTTATTCATTTTTGAATGTTGTTCGGTATTTATATTTCCTCTGTCTAATATGCTAATGAGGAGGGCGTCGACAGCCATGAGCCAATGGCAGAGACCGTCTTCTGATGTTTGATTGAAACCTCCTCATTAGCATGTTGCATATTTGCACATTTATTTATGTAGAATTATGTGGATTTATTTATTTGTTTGTTTATTTATTTGCGTATTTATTAATTCATTGTTTTTGCAGGTTTCGTCCTTCATAGTAGTGTGACCAAACGAAACGCAAGCCTTTGCAAGGCACAGGGAATGAGAGATGGGCAATATGACCAAAATCTTATATCAAATTATATTTAACTCTGAGCTCGATTGCTATGTCTGAGGTAAAACACGCCCCCCTCATTACCATACAACGCACAAAGAAATGTAGAAATAAAGAAATGTAGACATAAATACAAATATACATAAATAAATGTGGAAATATATATATTTACATTTCGTCGTATATTTATTTATTTATAATTTTTCATGTCAGCTTTGGAATTCCATAAATGTCAGAAAATCACTGACATCTTACTACTTTACGTTATTAATGACATTTACATAGCATAATATAAACTTAGAATATAAAGTGAATGTCAGAAAATGATATGTATGTATAATACACTTTAATATCGATGCTGCTGAAGCATTAATGTCGGTCAGGCATTATTCGCGGCAGCTCTCTCAGAGGTCCTGAAGCGGCTGCTGTGCTGCTGTTGTGTTAGCATTAGCGTTTAGCGCGACGCTTGAGTCTCCTTCATCCGTCGCCGGTGAGCCGCTGCACAGGTTCGACCTGCATTCTCTGGTTAGTGCGGTTTAAACCTTTACAAATACTCGGCCTTTGCATTTGCTGATGAAAATGAACATTAAAATGGATCGGAAAGGTTAGAACCGAGACCGCGCGCTCCTCCAGGCCAGGCTCGGTTCGGTCCGGTGACAGCTGGAGGTGAACCAGACCTGCCTAGTGCGTATGTTTATCGCGGTGAAATTTAACTTTGCTATTAAATTAATCTCTTAATATTTTTTGTGATTATTGTTTTTTCTTTTATACGTTATATAAATAAATTGTTACTACGAGAAATAACGTTTACCTGCTTTATTGTAATAATACATTTACAATAACAATAATTTACAATAAAGTCAACGTCGAACTTTATTTAAACTGTAAAATCGATTAATCGCATCCAAAATAAAAGTTAATATTTAAATAATGTGTGTTGTGTATAATTATTATGTGTAGATGAATACACTCATTCATGTATATAATTAAGAAATATTTACATGTTAATACTGCATATATATATGTATATATATATGTATGTATATATGTTATAAATATAACAAATGTTTATTAAATATACATGCATGTGTGTGTATTTATATATATATATATATATATATATATAATACACAGCACACACACACACATTATGTAAATATTAACTTTTATTTTGGATGGGATTAATCGATTTGACAGCACTAAAAATGTATAATATAATTTTGTATTAATTATTCTTTAAAATATTATATAATTGTCAGAAATTTTATTGGCAGCAAACATTTTGTTTGAATAGTGTCCTCCTCTTAATAAATAATTTCGGCTTTAAAACATGATTTATAGTTTATATTGGAGCATCTGAAATAAATTATGATAATTAATATTTTCTTGAATTCAGTCTGAGTTAATGAACTCCAGACACTTGTATGTTTTTTCCTCCCTTAACTCTTATATTTTTACTAATTTTATCCAAAAAACGCACAAGAACAATATACATACAGAACAATTTTTTCTCCACCTCAACATATACAAAAGCTCAAAATAAAAAAAATAGATAACATATTCAATTATGTATCATACATATATACATACCTATATATATATATATATATATATATATACATACACACGTATACAATGGCAAATAACATAACAGCAACATAATTTTGTAATATGATGGTCACCTCAAGCTTTTATTTTCTCGAGGTGTTTAATTGTGTAATTTAATTCAGATTTGTGGAAATGTCTTAATTTGATGCTCTGATGATTGATAAAATAAGTCAGTAAAATGAATTTGAGTTTATTCCTCACACTGGAGATGGAAGGGACTTGTGTTCTGTGCGGTTCAGATCCTGTAGGTGTGTGTGTGTGTGTGTGTGTGTGTTCTCTGACCACACCTGATCTAAATGATAATGACTCTCACCACATGTCACAGAAATGACTGTGGGAATTTTTCCTTCTGATTCTCTTCCGTAACGACGCATGATTTGAGGATTTGTTGATGTCTGGAGCACAAACGCTGCAGGACGATGCTCTTATTCTGCCTTTTAGGTTATTCACTTTCCTGTAGTGTGTAATGGAAAAGCTCTGCACAGTTTCAAAGATAAATGGAGTTCGTCTCCTAAAAAGAAAGAAGTGATTTAGAAACGAGTTGTCTAGGGCTGTAATCTCCCAGTCGATTAGTTGATATTTTCTGGCTCGACCTAAATTCTGATTGGTCGATTTTTTTTGGTCACGTTCATTTGATCAGGTGGAAAGCACTAACTGCTAATGTGCTTCTCAATCCTTATTTGTGCATCCTGGTTTCCTTCCCTCGCGTCTTATCTCCACCCCTTCAGGATGCGAGGGAAGGACGCAAGGAAAAGACGAAGGACGGAGGAATTGAATGAAGTGAAATGATATATCCTCGCTCCCTTTAGCGTCACTTCAGAACGCCGTCAGATAATGATGATCTACACCGCTGGATTTAGTTTGCACATCGGGATGCTTGAACATTAGAGATAATCATTTATATAATATAATAGTTTCAACCCCTACAAAATACCACATTTGTCCATATTTTATTTAATATTACCAGTTATTAATAACTAATTATTCCCAGTTATTTACTGCTTTTTATTTGTTGTTTACAGTATTACAGTTTGTTTCTTTAATTTTCTTGTGCTTTGATATAATTCTGCAACTGTCAGTTGTTGTTATTTGACATTCTTTTTTTGTTGTACATGTAAACATAATAATAATAATGAATAAACCGTGGCAAGATGCGAAGGGGGAGGAGAATTTATACGCACGTCACGTTTAGTCGATAAAACACTTCCTCAAAGGATACACCCGTGTATCCTCGCTCATGATTCCTCAGGAAGCCTCCTCCATCCTCACTCCTCACTCCTCCATCCTCACTCCTCCATCCTCGCCTCCTCCATCCTCACTCCTCCATCCTCACCTCCTCCATCCTCGCCTCCTCCATCCTCACTCCTCCATCCTCACTCCTCCATCCTCACTCCTCCATCCTCACTCCTCCATCCTCGCTCCTCCATCCTCGCTCCTCCATCCTCGCTCCTCCATCCTCACTCCTCCATCCTCGCCTCCTCCATCCTCACTCCTCCATCCTCGCCTCCTCCATCCTCACTCCTCCATCCTCACCTCCTCCATCCTCGCTCCTCCATCCTCGCCTCCTCCATCCTCGCCTCCTCCATCCTCACTCCTCCATCCTCACTCCTCCATCCTCGCCTCCTCCATCCTCGCCTCCTCCATCCTCACTCCTCCATCCTCACTCCTCCATTCTCGCCTCCTCCATCCTCGCCTCCTCCATCCTAGCTCCTCCATCCTCGCCTCCATCCTCACTCCTCCCTCCTCACTCCTCCATCCTCACTCCTCCATCCTCACCTCCTCCATCCTCGCTCCTCCATCCTCACTCCTCCATCCTCGCCTCCTCCATCCTCACCTCCTCCATCCTCGCCTCCTCCATCCTCGCCTCCTCCATCCTAGCTCCTCCATCCTCGCCTCCATCCTCACTCCTCCATCCTCGCCTCCATCCTCACTCCTCCATCCTCGCCTCCATCCTCACTCCTCCATCCTCACTCCTCCATCCTCACCTCCTCCATCCTCGCTCCTCCATCCTCACTCCTCCATCCTCGCCTCCTCCATCCTCACCTCCTCCATCCTCGCCTCCTCCATCCTCACCTCCTCCATCCTCGCGTCCTCCATCCTCGCGTCCTCCATCCTCGCCTCCTCCATCCTCGCCTCCTCCATCCTAGCTCCTCCATCCTCGCCTCCATCCTCACTCCTCCCTCCTCACTCCTCCATCCTCACTCCTCCATCCTCACCTCCTCCATCCTCGCTCCTCCATCCTCACCTCCTCCATCCTCGCTCCTCCATCCTCACTCCTCCATCCTCGCCTCCTCCATCCTCACCTCCTCCATCCTCACCTCCTCCATCCTCGCGTCCTCCATCCTCGCCTCCTCCATCCTCACTCCTCCATCCTCGCCTCCATCCTCACTCCTCCATCCTCGCCTCCATCCTCACTCCTCCATCCTCGCCTCCATCCTCACTCCTCCATCCTCGCCTCCATCCTCACTCCTCCATCCTCGCCTCCATCCTCACTCCTCCATCCTCGCCTCCATCCTCACTCCTCCATCCTCGCCTCCATCCTCACCTCCTCCATCCTCGCCTCCTCCATCCTCACTCCTCCATCCTCACTCCTCCATCCTCACTCCTCCATCCTCGCTCCTCCATCCTCGCTCCTCCATCCTCACTCCTCCATCCTCGCTCCTCCATCCTCGCTCCTCCATCCTCGCTCCTCCATCCTCACTCCTCCATCCTCGCCTCCTCCATCCTCACTCCTCCATCCTCGCCTCCTCCATCCTCACTCCTCCATCCTCACCTCCTCCATCCTCGCCTCCATCCTCGCCTCCTCCATCCTCACTCCTCCATCCTCACTCCTCCATCCTCGCCTCCTCCATCCTCGCCTCCTCCATCCTCACTCCTCCATCCTCGCCTCCATCCTCACTCCTCCATCCTCGCCTCCATCCTCACTCCTCCATCCTCACCTCCTCCATCCTCGCCTCCTCCATCCTCACTCCTCCATCCTCACTCCTCCATCCTCACTCCTCCATCCTCACTCCTCCATCCTCGCTCCTCCATCCTCGCTCCTCCATCCTCGCCCCTCCATCCTCACTCCTCCATCCTCGCCTCCTCCATCCTCACTCCTCCATCCTCGCCTCCTCCATCCTCACTCCTCCATCCTCACCTCCTCCATCCTCGCTCCTCCATCCTCGCCTCCTCCATCCTCGCCTCCTCCATCCTCACTCCTCCATCCTCACTCCTCCATCCTCGCCTCCATCCTCACTCCTCCATCCTCGCCTCCATCCTCACTCCTCCATCCTCGCCTCCATCCTCACTCCTCCATCCTCACCTCCTCCATCCTCACTCCTCCATCCTCGCTCCTCCATCCTCACTCCTCCATCCTCGCCTCCTCCATCCTCGCCTCCTCCATCCTCGCCTCCTCCATCCTCACTCCTCCATCCTAGCTCCTCCATCCTCGCCTCCTCCATCCTCGCCTCCTCCATCCTCGCGTCCTCCATCCTCGCGTCCTCCATCCTCGCCTCCTCCATCCTCACCTCCTCCATCCTCACTCCTCCATCCTCGCCTCCATCCTCACTCCTCCATCCTCGCCTCCATCCTCACTCCTCCATCCTCGCCTCCATCCTCACTCCTCCATCCTCGCCTCCATCCTCACTCCTCCATCCTCGCCTCCATCCTCACTCCTCCATCCTCGCCTCCATCCTCACTCCTCCATCCTCGCCTCCTCCATCCTCGCCTCCTCCATCCTAGCTCCTCCATCCTCGCCTCCATCCTCACTCCTCCCTCCTCACTCCTCCATCCTCACTCCTCCATCCTCACCTCCTCCATCCTCGCCTCCATCCTCACTCCTCCATCCTCGCCTCCATCCTCACTCCTCCATCCTCGCCTCCATCCTCACTCCTCCATCCTCGCCTCCATCCTCACTCCTCCATCCTCGCCTCCATCCTCACTCCTCCATCCTCGCCTCCATCCTCACTCCTCCATCCTCGCCTCCATCCTCACTCCTCCATCCTCGCCTCCATCCTCACTCCTCCATCCTCGCCTCCATCCTCACTCCTCCATCCTCGCCTCCTCCATCCTCGCCTCCTCCATCCTAGCTCCTCCATCCTCGCCTCCATCCTCACTCCTCCCTCCTCACTCCTCCATCCTCACTCCTCCATCCTCACCTCCTCCATCCTCGCTCCTCCATCCTCGCTCCTCCATCCTCACTCCTCCATCCTCGCCTCCTCCATCCTCGCCTCCTCCATCCTCACTCCTCCATCCTCGCCTCCTCCATCCTCACCTCCTCCATCCTCGCTCCTCCATCCTCACTCCTCCATCCTCGCCTCCTCCATCCTCGCGTCCTCCATCCTCGCCTCCTCCATCCTCACTCCTCCATCCTCACTCCTCCATCCTCACTCCTCCATCCTCGCCTCCATCCTCACTCCTCAATCCTAGCTCCTCCATCCTCTCGCCTCCATCCTCACTCCTCCATCCTCGCTCCTCCATCCTCGCCTCCTCCATCCTCGCTCCTCCATCCTCGCCTCCTCCATCCTCGCTCCTCCATCCTCGCCTCCTCCATCCTCGCCTCCTCCATCCTCACTCCTCCATCCTCGCCTCCATCCTCACTCCTCCATCCTCGCCTCCATCCTCACTCCTCCATCCTCGCCTCCATCCTCACTCCTCCATCCTCGCCTCCATCCTCACTCCTCCATCCTCGCCTCCATCCTCACTCCTCCATCCTCGCCTCCATCCTCACTCCTCCATCCTCGCCTCCATCCTCACTCCTCCATCCTCGCCTCCATCCTCACTCCTCCATCCTCGCCTCCATCCTCACTCCTCCATCCTCGCCTCCATCCTCACTCCTCCATCCTCGCCTCCTCCATCCTCACTCCTCCATCCTCGCCTCCTCCATCCTCGCCTCCTCCATCCTAGCTCCTCCATCCTCGCCTCCATCCTCACTCCTCCCTCCTCACTCCTCCATCCTCACTCCTCCATCCTCACCTCCTCCATCCTCGCTCCTCCATCCTCACCTCCTCCATCCTCGCTCCTCCATCCTCACTCCTCCATCCTCACTCCTCCATCCTCGCCTCCTCCATCCTCACCTCCTCCATCCTCGCTCCTCCATCCTCGCTCCTCCATCCTCACTCCTCCATCCTCGCCTCCTCCATCCTCACCTCCTCCATCCTCGCCTCCTCCATCCTCACCTCCTCCATCCTCGCTCCTCCATCCTCACTCCTCCATCCTCGCCTCCTCCATCCTCGCCTCCTCCATCCTCGCCTCCTCCATCCTCACTCCTCCATCCTCACTCCTCCATCCTCACTCCTCCATCCTCGCCTCCTCCATCCTCGCGTCCTCCATCCTCGCGTCCTCCATCCTCGCCTCCTCCATCCTCACTCCTCCATCCTCGCCTCCATCCTCACTCCTCCATCCTCGCCTCCATCCTCACTCCTCCATCCTCACTCCTCCATCCTCGCCTCCATCCTCACTCCTCAATCCTAGCTCCTCCATCCTCTCGCCTCCATCCTCACTCCTCCATCCTCGCTCCTCCATCCTCGCCTCCTCCATCCTCGCTCCTCCATCCTCGCCTCCTCCATCCTCGCTCCTCCATCCTCGCCTCCTCCATCCTCGCTCCTCCATCCTCGCCTCCTCCATCCTCATTCCTCCATCCTCGCTCCTCCATCCTCGCTCCTCCATCCTCGCCTCCTCCATCCTCATTCCTCCATCCTCACTCCTCCATCCTCGCCTCCTCCATCCTCGCCTCCTCGCGGTGCAATTAGAGAATTGAGATCCTACAAGATGGCTGAGCTCGGTCTGTTTTGCGGGTCATAGGATGGAGGAGCGAGGATGGAGGAGGGATATTGAGAAGCAGCCTCTGTCTTCAGAACACCCCCCTTGTTTTCACTTATTTTGGATTAGCCCAACCCACTGGAGAAGCGAATTAATTTAACGTTTTTTTCCTAACGTCTTTTTTAGTAATTTCAGGACCTCAGTCGACCAAGATTTTCTTTCTAGTGATTACAGCCCTAGCGCATCGCGCATTAGCCTCCAAATAAAACAATAAAGTGCCCAAATCCAATAAATAAAACTAGAAATAAATTCGCAGTTGGCACAATAATTAAAGGGACGGGGCAACTCAAAACAGACGGGACAACCTAACGCAGACAAGCTTACCGTTTTTAGGTGATATGACATGTTTGTAGTCGAGCTGTGATATGCAAACTGTTGCTTGCAAAATTTGCATTCGACTTTTTTCCCATTTTCTATTTTAAAAAAATGCTGCCACACTGCCAATGTCTTTGTTGACATGGTAGAAGAGACTGGCTAGGAAAACACTCTCACAATTAAACAAACACCGCAAAGAAGTCTCTTCTCCAGTGGGTTGGGCTAATCCAAAATAAGTGAAAACAAGGGGGAGTTTATGTTTATTTATAATTCATTTAGGCAGACAACAAGGCCACCAAGTACTGCACACAGTGCACAGCTAATTCATTTAACGTTTTTTTTCCTAACGTCATTTTTAGTCGAAAATTTCAGTCCACCAAGATTTTCTTTGGTTGATTACAGCCCTAAAACAAACACGTAATATTATTAGTAACTGCACTTATTAACAAAACAATGCAAAACAATAGTAGTTTTATGATTAATTTCCGCCTCCATCTGTAGAACTGAGTGGTGCTGGTGCTCGCTAATGTTAGTCAGGAGCCCTGTATGCTAATGAGCGTTCGGCTTCTGACCAATCAGAGCAGAGGCTCTCTCAGAAAGGCGGGGCTTAGAGACTGAATCTTCGGATGAACCGTTTCAGACACTGAGAGAAAAGAGCTGATGCTGCCATGTGTATTATGAGAGAATTACGTGTTTTTTTACCTCGAATGCTTGCAAACCTAGTGCGAGAGACTCTAAAACAACATTAGAAACCTTTAAAAAAGCATATTGAGGCATTTTAAAGCTTCGTTCTAGAGGTTTGATCAAAGAAAACGCCTGTAAATATCACACAGATGATTGTTTTTCCTCGTGTTTTCAGATAAAATGGCTGTTCCTCCAGCATACGCAGATCTTGGAAAAGCTGCAAAGGACGTCTTCAATAAGGGCTACGGTAATGCTCATCACTTCCTCGGATCTGTGCATAAAACGTTTATTTTAAACATGCATATCGCATCATATTTTCTAATGTGTCTTTCCGAATGGAGGTTTTGGGATGGTGAAGCTTGATGTCAAAACCAAGTCTGCTAACGGAGTGGTACGTGCTCAGAATTAACTCTATTTATGTGTGTTTCTGTGCATAATTCATCCATGCGCATTATTCTAAACCGTCCCTTCCCTCAGATGGTCGTCTAGGCCAGGGGTTTTCAAACTGGGGTCCGGGGACCCCCAAGGGGCCGCAAAGGAGTGACAAGGGGTCAGTGGAAAAAACATGAAAAAATGTAAATAAATAAATAAGTTTAAAATTAATAAATGAGTGATTTAATGTTAAATTAACATACAAAACATGCACAAAAATAAATACGTATATAAATACATTTGCTTAATTTCTTATTTATAAATTTGTTGAGAAAAGTAAGTATAAAATTGAGTAAATAAATTTGATTAAAATACATAAATAAATGAATGGTAAATTAACATATGATAAAAATGTAAAAAGTAAATAAATTAGATTAAATTGATGTGGAAAAGCCAGTAAAGCTGAATATTATAATAATAATAATAATAATAATAATAATAATAACAAAATTATTAAATAAAAATGTAAACTTTTAGAGAAAAAACACACACATGTATATAAATGTGTTAAAAATTAATTTGATTAAGATAAATAAGTGATTTAATGTTAAATTAACATACAAAACATGCACAAAAATAAATACGTATATAAATACATTTGCTTAATTTCTTATTTATAAATTTGTTGAGAAAAGTAAGTAAAATTGAGTAAATAAATTTGATTAAAATAAATAAATAAATAAATGAATGGTAAATTAACATATGATAAAAATGTAAAAAGTAAATAAATTAGATTAAATTTATGTGGAAAAGCCAGTAAAGCTGAATATTATAATAATAATAATAATAATAACAAAATTATTAAATAAAAATGTAAACTTTTAGAGAAAAAACACACACGTGTATATAAATGTGTTAAAAATTAATTTGATTAAGATAAATAAGTGATTTAATGTTAATTTAACATACAAAACATGCACAAAAATAAATACGTATATAAATACATTTGCTTAATTTCTTATTTATAAATTTGTTGAGAAAAGTAAGTAAAATTGAGTAAATAAATTTGATTAAAATAAATGAATGAATGAATGGTAAATTAACATATGATAAAAATGTAAAAAGTAAATAAATAAATAAATGAGATAAAATATATGTGGGAAAAGCCAGTAAAGCTGAAAATAATAATAATAATAACAAAATTATTAAATAAATATGTAAACTTTTAGAGAAAAAACACACACGTGTATATAAATGTGTTAAAAATTAATTTGATTAAGATAAATGAGTGATTTAATGTTAAATTAACATACAAAACATGCACAAAAATAAATACGTATATAAATACATTTGCTTAATTTCTTATTTATAAATTTGTTGAGAAAAGTAAGTAAAATTGAGTAAATAAATTTGATTAAAATAAATAAATACATGAATGGTAAATTAACATATGATAAAAATGTAAAAAGTAAATAAATAAATAAATGAGATTAAATATATGTGGAAAAGCCAGTAAAGCTGAATATAATAATAACAAAATTATTGAATAAATATGTAAACTTTTAGAGAAAAAACACACACGTGTATATAAATGTGTTAAAAATGTATTCGATTAAGATAAATAAGTGATTAAATGTTAAATTAACATATAATGTAATTAACGATTAATATAAATGAATAAAAATTGGATTTAAATAAATAAATGATGCAATTAACAGTGCATTCTTATAGTGAGTAGAGAAGATGTATAATAAAGGAACTAGAAACTAATGTTAGATATTTAATTGTATTAATCGGGTGTTTATAAAAGACAGATGTCTTTTAAATTTCAGGACGAGGATGTTCATATTTGGGGGTCCATGGGATCTAAAAGTTTGAAAAGCTCTGATCTAGGCCACTCCGGCTGTTGTGTAATACAATATTGTCTGGTTTTTTTCCCCCTCATTAGGAGTTTAAAACATGTGGGACATCTAACATGGACTCAAATAAGGTCAGCGGGAACCTGGAGACCAAGTATAAATGGGCCGAGTACGGATTGACCTTCACGGAGAAGTGGAACACGGACAATACTCTGGGCACAGAGATCACGGTGGAGGACCAGGTGCGGACACACACACACACACACACACGTCAGAGAATAACTGTATTATTATGAGGCCTTGAGAATAACAGTATGTGGCGTTTCACAGATCACCAAAGGACTGAAGCTGACCTTTGACACGACCTTCTCTCCTAACACTGGGTAAGATGAGTTAAATGCCACGTCATACGCATCGCAAGGTGATTTTAATTAGTGATGCAGCGATCATGATTTTTCATGGCCGATCCCGATACCGATTTTTTTTTTTTCAAGAAAACTGGCCGATTCCGATACCGATTTCCGTTTTTTTTTTTTTTTTTTTTTTTTTTTTTACACAATAAAAGAATGAAAGTATACATGAAGATGTTTATTTGGTATTTAACAGGCTAAATTGGCTTTTGGCTAATAAAACAAGTCCGCAATCTGAAATGAACAGGAAATTGAATTGGAAATGAAAAGGCTGAAAGGTGAAATTAAAGGCAACAACTGCATCTTCTGCAATCCAAACAAAGACGTTACTTAAATCAGCATTTGTTTTTAAATTCAGTGTAAAGAAAAAAAGTCTTTACCAGTGAAATTAAATAAAACCAAAGTATATAATTGTTCCAAAATGTTAAATCAAATAATGTTTAGTGCAACGAAAAAAACTAAGATGCTACAGCAGGTGCTTTTTAAATCAAATTAAGTCAATGTAATTTTAAGGTAAAATAAAAGGTAACACTTTAGAATAATGGTCATTAGTTAACATGAGTTAATGTATTAACTAACATGAACTAACTATGAGCAGTGCATTTGTTACTGTATTTGTTCATCTTTGTTAAAGTTAGTTAATATAAATCCAGCTGCTCATGGTTTGTTCATTTTAGTTTACAGTGCATTAACTAATGTTAACAAGATTTTAATAATGCATTAGTAAATGTTGAAATTAACAATAACAAACATAAATAAACGCTTCATAAGTGCAGTTCCTTATTAGTTAATGTTAACTAATGTAGTTAACTAATATTAACTAATGACCATTATTCTAAAGTGTTACCAAATATAAATGATCATCCTATAGGCTACAGAACTGATAGTATTTCATTTCTAAAGTGCAGCATGTTCTTCTTTAGGCTACAAAAAGAAGTATTTCGGCTTTTTCACAAATTAGTCTGTTTCGTCTCATCCGATCCAACACGTGAGAAGCGGAGCTGAACAAACGCTCACTATCTAGCACGCGCAACTTCAGCTCGCGCAACTTCAGCTCGCGCAGGAAAGCGGCTCTTCATTCCCTTCGGCGTATCTCGTCTCTTCCCTCAGTTCTCCAGTTTCCGTTTGTAACACAGTGACATGTTCGCGAATGATTGCAATATAGGCGTATGTGCACGTGGGCGCACTTCCGGATAAATCAGCAGAAAAATACAAAGAAAACCGGCAGATTGCCGATCACGCGCTAGAAGCAAAAACCGGCCGGTTCTGGTTTTTGGCCGGTCAACCGGTGCATCCCTAATTTTAATGTTTATTTGTGTTGTTTTAATAGCAAGAAGAGTGGAAAGGTGAAGTCGGCGTATAAGCGTGAATATGTAAACGTGGGCTGTGATGTGGATTTCGACTTCGCCGGTCCTGCCGTCCATGGAGCGGCTGTGGTGGGATACGAGGGCTGGCTCGCCGGATACCAGATGACCTTTGACTCCGCCAAGTCCAAAATGACTCGCAGCAACTTTGCAATCGGATACAAGACCGGAGACTTCCAGCTGCATACTAATGTGTAAGTTCTGCTTTAGCAATACATTATTATTTATACATGTATTATTTAATCATATTTATATTGCATATCAATTGTCGTTATTTATGATTAATAAATAAAAATGATTTATAATCATTTAAAAAATATATTACAATAATAACCTGCAATAATATTCATTATTTATTATTAATAACAAATATATTTACTAAATAATAATAAAAAGGTTTTATTTAATGTATTAAATATCATATTTATTATTTATAAGTAATAAATAACATTTAATAACATATTTGTAAACTTATTATAATTGTAAAAAAAAATTAACGATGATGATGATTATAAATGATAAAATAATAATCATTATTATTATTTATTATTCATTTAGAGTATTTTTTAAATTTATATATATATATATATATATATATATAAAATTATAATCATAATTACATCTATACACGTGTATAATTATGATTACTAAATAAATAAAAAGATTTATTAAATATAATTAAGTAATAAATAACTTATTATTATTATTATTATTTGTTAACTATTTATAATTGTAAAAATGATTAACGATGATGATGATGATGATAAAATTAAAATAATACTATTATTACTTATTAATAATTATTATTTAGGACCTTTTTAATTGTGTGTGTGTGTGTGTGTGTGTGTGTGTGTGTGTGTGTGTGTATATATATATATATACATACATACTAGGGATGCAACAATACAGTTAGTCCACGGTTCAATACATACCTCGGTTTTTAACCACAGTTTTCGGTTCGGTTCGGTTCTGATGGCTTGTCACATCAGTTTTTTGTTATTATATTCTTAGGCGACAGGAACAGCAAGAGGTTAAGGAGAAAAAAGACAATTTTTATTATTTTTTATTCTTAAAATAATTGAAAAACTTTACTTTAAAAAAAACCTTGTACACATTCCTAGTGTATTGTATAATATAAAATAAATATATATAAAGATTTACACTGGCAGCTCAGAGCTGTACAGCTGCATTAAAGTATGAAATTGAATGAATAAATGTAAAATTAAAACACTACATAGACTTCACTATAAAATATACACTGATTCTTATTAAAGCTACTGTATTAAAGTTCTTCAGTCAAGAGCAGTGAGTGATTTTCTCTTTGTCTTTTGTTGTTGTATTAACATTAAATGATAGTTCACTCAAAAATGAAAATTCTGTCATCGAGAAATGAATACAGGTTTGGAACAACATTAGAGTGAGTAAATAATGATAATTTTACAGGTGAACTGTCCCTTTAAGGACGGCGTGTTCACTATAGGCTGCGCTGCTGTCAATTTAAGACCTGCACGCATCTAATATACAGACACACGCGATTTTACTTTCACTATAGACATAACCGACTGTGTTTGTTAACCTTGTGTGTATTTGACAGTATTAGCGCAGTAAGATGACGACTTAGTCCAGTAATCACGTGTTTGACAGGCGTTTAGTGCGCGCGCTCGGAAAAGCGCATGTTAAAACAGAGCATATGCTCGCGAATGAAGGCTGTAAAACACATGCAAATAATGAACTTTGGTGATAGTGGATAACTCTAGTGTTCCGTGAGTATAACTCTAACACTAACCTGTGATATGAATGTATGTCGCGTTGTTCAGTATCGGGATGGAGGCAAATTATGAAATTTGTAGAAAAATAATTAATTAAATGCAAAACCGTTATTACTCATTTATTACTCATTAATATTTATTTAGAATCAGTTTAATTGTGTGAATGTATGTGTATATATATATTAAATTTATAAATACAAATATTTAGTTTTTATTTGATGTATTATTAAATATAATTATTTAAATAATAAATAAAATTATTATTTATTATAATTTTGTATAATTATTTTATAGTTATTCCTATTATTATTATTATTATTATTAATAATAATAAACAACAATAATATTATTAATACAAGTATAGTTTATTACTTATAACGAATTAATAACTATTATTATTATTATAATTTATAAAGAATAAATAACAGCAGTTTGTTTAATGTGTGTGTAACGTCTGATTTGAAGCATGAATCCCATGATGCAGCAGTGGATCTGTTTCTTTCTGAGCGGACTCTTCCCTGTAGATCTCCTCAATCATCTGACATCTCTCTGTGTGTGTGTGTGTGTGTGTGTGTGTGTTGCAGGAATGATGGGACGGAGTTTGGCGGCTCTATTTATCAGAAAGTGAACGGTGACCTGGAGACGGCCGTGAATCTGGCCTGGACGGCCGGCAACAGCAGCACACGCTTCGGCATCGCCGCCAAGTACATGCTGGACTCCAGCTCCTCTATTAGTGTGAGTGTGTGTGTGTGTGTGTGGAAACTCACGCTCATGTGACCTGACGATGGGCGGGGCTTCATTACAGTCCCAGATGGGCACACACAGCCTAGTATAGACAGCTTCTCATTATAATAAGAGCCATTCAGCTTCTTCTGCTTCATTCCTCATTGTTAATACATATAATCCTGTGGATATTAATAATGTTTTTGCCGCCAATCTTCCGTCTTCTGCTTTAACAGCTGTAGTTATGATGATTTTTAATGATTGATTTAAACATGTGTATGATGCAAACAGGGTGGGACAAGCGATACACATATAAATTCAGACAAAAGGGAAAAGTAATGATGAAAATAGAAATAACACAGATAAACAAAGAGCAAATGATCAAATGAGATGAAGAACATTCCCTTCAAGCAACTCCACAGGATAGTAAATCATGTTGGGTTTGAATTTCAATATGAATTGTGATTGTTATCCTGATATAAAGTGAGTGGCCGTAGTGTCCAGCCCTGATTGGTCAGATTGTTTTGTTGGACTGTAATAGAGATGCGTCAGTCATTAAACAGCATCTGTGTTTTCCTCTCAGGCTAAAGTCAATAACTCCAGCATGGTTGGGATCGGCTACACTCAGACCCTTAGGCCAGGTGAGTGTGTGTGATTGTGTATACAATTATTTTGTTTTATTTAACTAATTTTATTTTGTTTATTTTTTTGTTTTTGCTCTTTATAAAATGCTTTTTGTTTTGTGTAAAAAATAATTTGTAATTATTTTCATTGTATTTGTATAAAAGTATTTTGTTTTATTATATTTTTATTTTTTATAAAATATTTTTAAATTTTTGTATAGAATATTATTTTTATATTAATTTATTTTTTGTGTATAACATTTGTTTTATCTTGTATTAAATGTAAATGTATTTAATTTTGTTTTACTATTTTATTGTTGTATATAAAAACATTGTTATTTAACTTTATTTTATTTTGTATAAAATATGTTTTAAAAAATTTGCATACAATATTTTTATATTTTGTATAGAATTGTTTTATTTTTTGTTGTGTATTTTGTTTTATTTAACTAATTTTATTTTGTTTAATTTTTTGTTTTCGCTCTTTATAAAATGCTTTTTGTTTTGTTAGTACTTATTTTCATTTTATTTGTATAAAAGTATTTAGTTTTATTATATTTGTTTTATTATATTTTCATTTTATTTTTTATAAAATATTTTTTTTACTTTATTGTTTGTGTATAACATTTGTTTTATCTAATCTTGTATAAAATGTAAATTTATTTTATTTTGTTTTATTATTTTATTGTATATAAGGATAGCTAAGGATAAAAAACAATTTAATTTTTGCATACAATATTTTTATATTTTGCATAGAATTATTTTATTTTTTGTTGTGTATATTATTTTGTTTTATTTAACTAATTTTATTTTGTATAAAATATTTTATTTTTTTGTGTAAACTTTGTTTTATTTTCTATAAAATGTTTAATTTAGTTTATTGTTGTTTATAAATTTTTTATATTTTAACTAATTTTATTGTTTTGTTTTATTTTTTGTTGTGTATAAAAAATGTTTTTATAAAATGTTACAATTATTTTATTTTGTTTTATTTTATTGTTGTATATAAAATTATGTCCTTTTACTTAACCCATTTTATTAAGTATAAAATATTCTTTATATTTTATGATTTCTGTGTTAAAATGACCACAGTCATATGCAGTGCTTTCATACCAACAGTGTTTCTGTCATATTCCATATATGCCCTGAAATTAATATCTGGGTAAATCTCATTAAATGAAGAATAACCCCCCCCCAAAAAAAAAAATATATATATATATATATATATATATATATGTAATTAGTACAGAATAAATCTCCTAATCTCTTCTCTTTTGATTTTGTGATGAGTTGAAGAGTTTTTCATGAGTTGCCGCTTGCGTGCTGATCTGAGAAACCTGTGTGTGTGTGTGTGTGTGTGTGTGTCCAGGAGTGAAGCTGACGCTCTCCGCCCTGGTGGATGGAAAGAGTATCAACGCTGGCGGTCATAAGCTGGGTCTGGGACTGGAGCTGGAGGCGTAGCGTCCGGATCTCTGGCTCGTCCAGTAAGGGAAGAGTCTGACCGCTCCACACGCAGACGACTGTCACTCGTCCAGTTTAAACCCAAACCCTTCCGTCGCCTCTTATTTATTTGCACGGTCGATATTTCTCTCCAAACCGGCGCTTTCAATCTGTGTGTGCTTTTCTGTACAGCTGATTTCTCTGAGGAGTAGTTCACCAAAAATGTAAACCTTTATCATGCATTGACCAATCATTATGCAGCTGTTTTCTACACAACTGTCAAATAAAACCATTAAAAACACTATGAAATACAACATTCATGTCCTTTTTGGAGCCTGATGGACTGTCACTAACTGTTGTTGTGTAGTGAAAAGCTGCATAAAGCTTCAAAACACTCACTGTTAATAACGGCAGACGTCTCATTTTGGCCTGGCTTTATCCTTTCGTGTTCTTCTGAATGTAGACGATGATTTGCACATTGCGCTTCTGTTGTGGTAGTTTCTCTGTGTTCAGGCTTTATGATGTTCAGACGGGTTCTCTGGAGAGATGAAGCTGCTAAACCGCACAATCACACCCTGATGTATGTCAACCTTTGCAATAAAGTCCTAAAACTGGAATTGTTTTGTGTCTAGCTACATTTCAAAATGCAAGCCGATTCCAACATGAATGTTTAAACATTATAAAGATTTAGATGTGCATCCAATTCATTTCCGTGAATTCCAACATATTTCTAGATTTGTTATAGTTAAATAAAAATTACTTAATTAAATGTCAACTAAAAAACATAATTTATTTTAGTAACTCCATGAGGAACAATTCTAATTTAATTTAAAGGTACACTAAGTTAATATTTGTGTTCCAATGTAACATACATCATCAGTGCTTCTTACAAAACGTGTTTTGGTCTTGGCCTGATTCACTATGGGAAGCCTTTATATTTTTAGACCTGACAGGAAGGTTTTCGCGGGAAATTGCGTTCATGCGTCACTCGCCCGCCGTCATATCCGTAAACAAGTTACAATTAGCGAGAACGGCTGACATGGAGCCGCTAAATCTCCAACCTCCGGGGAATCAGCCATTTTAAACAAACGCGACAGAACAAGAGACAAGCGAGAACTGAGTGTGATTTTAAAATGTTGAAAAAGCGACGCGGAGATGGTGTTTTTATTACTCAACAGGTGAGTGAGGTGTTTTATTGAACAGATAAATTGTTAATTAAAGATTGTTAATAAAATTAAGGCAACACACGCCTCGCGAGCACCGGGACTTTTATTATGCCACAGTCGCCGGTGCCATTTTAGCGTCTCCAGTCATGAGTGTGAGGTAACGCAGCTCTGTTGATCATATTACATCATATTAGAGACACATCTGAGTGTGTTGATGATGGGATGGCGTTACTCTGTGCGTTCTCTCAGCCGCTGCTATGACACTGGTTCACACTGCAGTGAGAGTAACGCTTCTGCAGAATAAAACCAGAAACCGAAGGGAACGCTGCAGTGTTAATTTCGTTGACGAATAATTTTCTCCAGAACGGCTCACAATCAATGAATAACGCACATTTATGCCAGACAATTGTTTATGAACTAATGCTGATGAATAATGACAATGTTTACTTTACGATGTTTATATAGTAATATGTTTTAGACGGTTGTAATAATGCATATTTTATCTCCTCATCTGAACCGCAACAGAGGCGCAGACATTTCAAAATAAGAGTCCCGGTGTATTTCCGGCTTGTTTATAATTAAAAGTCACACATTCGTTTTTGGTTACACAATAAACTGTATTTAATTTAATTCATAGTCAAAGGATCAGGGTTATAATAGTTAACTAAAACCATTAAAAAAAATCTTCATTACTTGAAATTAAATAAATGTTAACTGAAATAAAAAATAAACTTATTTGAAGCTTTAGCTTAACCTGATATGGCCTACTAACTAAAACAGAAATACAAAGTTATAAAAACTATATAGATGTAAAAAAAAAAAAAAAAAAGAAGTGAATTGAGCTCTTTCGTGTATTTTTAATGTCAAAAACAAAATGTCAGTTCAATTGACAGTCGGTTATGTAATGCTCAAATGCTTAATGTATTACAATTGAACTAAACTCATTAGATTTTAATCTACTGTAGATTTAGTCGACTAAAATCTTATGATATTTAGTCAACTAAAACTAGACTAAAACTAAAAACAATTCTGGTGACTAAAATATGACTAAAACTAAATGGCATTTTAGTCAAAAGACTCTGACTAAAACGAAATCAAAATTTGCTTTCAAAATCAACACTGGAACGCGGATATGATGTCATCGACAGGCGACGCCTTCACACGTCCCGGTTCATTGGGTAAAATAGCAATTTTCTCACGATTTACAAATAGCTGGAAATCGCATTGGCGATGAGACACGCATTTGAATGTATGTATGTTTGAATATGAAAAAAATTGTATAAATTGTAGCCTATCTTAATTTTAATCAGTGTTCACTTTGCACATGAACTGGAGCCCGTCTCAAATAAACCCAAACTCAGCAGCTAGCATACTTGCCTCACAGACATGAGAAGTAGGCCTATAGAAAGCTTGAAATGTTCATTTTTAAACTAAACAATTCGAAACGAAAAGAAATAGTCAAGCAAATCCACGCGAGCATTCTCGAGTAGATTGATAGGAACTAACGCATCCGAAAAATAGCGGAGCAGAATGAGCTGATGCAGGGAAAGTGCATGATAGCCTTTGCAGCTGTATCATACAAATAAATAGTTAAAAAATCATACATTGTGATTTCTGGATTATTATTTTTTTTTATAGATTATGTCTATCACAGTGGACATGCACCTTCGATGACAATTTCAGACCCTCCATGATTTCTAAGTAGGAGAACTTGCAAAATAGCAGGTGTTCAAATACTTATTTTCCTCACTATATATAAATAAATAAAAATATATATATTAGCGAGAGAGAGAGAGAATGTTTTCTGTGGTGAACCACTGAAGTGTATAGATAGATAGATAGATAGATAGATAGATAGATAGATAGATAGATAGATAGATAGATAGATAGATAGATAGATAGATAGATAGATATAGAGAGAGAGAAAATGTTTTCTGTGGTGAACCACTTAAGTGTGTGTGTGTATATAGATATAGATAGATAGATAGATAGATAGATAGATAGATAGATAGATAGATAGATAGATAGATAGATAGATAGATATAGAGAGAGAGAAAATGTTTTCTGTGGTGAACCACTTAAGTGTGTGTGTGTATATAGATATATATATATAGATATAGAGAGATAGATAGATAGATAGATAGATATAGAGAGAGAGAGAGAATGTTTTCTGTGGTGAACCACTGAAGTGTGTGTGTATATATATATAAAATATGCTGAATGAGGCAAAAAAAAATGTGCTTTGAACGGCGACAAAATTTTGGTTGGCCCCATCAAATCTCACTCCAAGATTTTTCGAAAAGTTTGCAGCTCTGTCATTAGGATAAGCATATTCATTTGCACCATGTTTTGGAAGTAAATTAGGGCCTATATAATAAATATGATATTTTTTATTAAAAAAACAATGTTGTCTAAATTGAGTAAATGTAAATTGAGAAAAATATAAATCCCAGATAACAATTTTTGGTTCCCAGAATGTTATGGGAACGTTAGTTTCTGGTTCCCAGAACATTCACTGTTGGTTAGCCAGGAACGTTTTCTTTACGCAAATAGAACATTCACTGTTGGTTTGGAGAACGTTCCCCTAACCTTCCCAGAACGTTCTAACCTCTTTACTCTGATATCATTTACATAAAAATTTATAAAAACTATAGAAATTATTTATAAAAAAATTGTTTTTAAAGACTAAAGCTAAATTAAAAACAAAAACACAACAAAATTATTAAAAATAAAAATGTTAAACTAAGGATAAAGACATTCAAACTGTTCCTTTAAAATATTACAGATTCCAGTGCTGTAATTTTGTTTATTGAAAATATGTATACCACAAATATATTGTACATTCACACAGTTTTTTTCAGTAGCACAATCAATTGGCACTATAAACATCTGAATACAAAACTTCATATGGTCAGACTTCAGTTATTACGGAGCATATCCTCCGTCGAGCCGCGTGATTGGTGATGATGAGTGGTTCAGTCGAGCCGCGTGATTGGTCAGGTCAGATCTTGAATGCTAATGTTAGGCCGTCGCCCACCGTGAGCATGCTCAGATTGATCCGGACGTCCCGATGGAGCTTCTTGTTCAGCGCATCGATGCTGATGGAGTCCACGTCGCCCTCTTCTGGGTTCACCACTCTCCCGCTCCACAGGACCTGAAGGAGAGCAGTGTCATTCAGATACAGTTCCACCAAAGATTATACACCACTGTGCACACGTTGTTTTGCTATTAAAAAAATTAATCAGCAGACGCATTAAATTGATCAAAGTGACCGTAAAGACATTTATAATATTACAGAAGTTGAACTGTTAAAACGTATGATGGTTTCCATAACAATATGAAGCAGCACAGCTGTTTTCAACATAGTAAAAATCATAAATGTGTCTTGAGCAGCAAATCCTCATATTAGAATGATTAGTGAATGGTCATGTGACACTGAAGACTGGAGTAATGATGATAAATTCAGCTTTGATCACAGGAATAAATTACACTTTACTATATATTCACAGAGAACAGATGATTTACACTGGAGTAATATTTCATAATTTTTACTGTATTGTTGATCAAATAAATGCAGCTTTGGTGAGCAGAAGAGACTTTTATCTAAGGCCAGAATAATTAATTATGACACAAATGTTGACTTTTATCCTCATTATTTTGAATTATGACACACTTATTCGAAATTATGACACGTCGAAATTGACAATAATTAAAATTTATGTCATTATTTCGATTTGTCATGATTGACTCGTCATAATTTCAATTTAGTGTCAATTTTTACTTTTATGTGGTAATTTTGACTTGGTATTCCAGAATTTCGACTTATGTCATAATTTCTACTTGTATCATAATTTTGTTTTAGTATGTCATAATTTTGACTTTATCCTAATCATGTGTTAAGTCTGAAGGGTCATGTGACACTGAAGACTGGAGTAATGATGATAAATTCAGCTTTGATCACAGGAATAAATTACACTTAACTGTATATTCACTTAGAGATCAGATGATTTACACTGGAATAATATTTCATAATTGTACAGTATTTTTGCAGCCTTGGTGAGCAGAAGAGAGGCTTCAGTCGTTTTATCTAAGGTCAAAATAATTAGAATAAAGGTCAAAATTATGACACACTGTTGAAAATTGACGTCATTTAAATATCATAATTTCTTTTCATGTCATAGTGACTCAAGTGTCAATTTTTACTTTTTTAAAGTGGTAATTTTGACTTGGTATTCCAGAATATTTGACTTTTTATGTCATAATGTCTTTGGACTTTGGAGCGACATGAAGATGAGGAAATGATGACAGGATTTGTGTGTAATATTCCTAGCGATCACGTGTAAGTCCGTTTTAATGTATGAACAGTCATGCTCACTCACATTATCTATAGCGATTATTCCTCCTTTCCTGACCAGCTGCAGGCATTTCTCGTAGTAGTTGTCGTAGTTGACTTTGTCGGCGTCAATGAAGACGAAATCAAACGTCTCCGCTTGACCGGCAGCCAGAAGCTCGTCTGACAACACAAACATCAGCAATATTAGAGTTGACTACAACTATTACAACTTTCACTACTTAAAAATGATTGAAGCTTGTTTCTGCAACTGAATAAAACAATTTAAAAGGTAATTGTGACCTTTTATCTCAAATTTTACGCATTTAGTTAAAACTGGAATAAAAATTAATATAAACAAAATAAAAATAAAAACACAATTACTAAAATTAAAATTGGAAATATAAAAATTCTAAATATTAGTAAAAACTATAATAGTGTCTCAATGATTGTACTGTACATTACCCCCCCCCCCCCCCTTTGTTTGTTTGTTTGTTTGTTTGTTTGTTGCTGTTCATCAAAAACAGGACGTGTTTGAATGTGTGGTCTGAAGGTTATTTGTATATGTGAATAATGTCACAATGCTTGAATAAATCCAGATCTTACCAAGAGTTTGCAGAGCTGGCTTCAGACGCACGTCGATTTTGTGCTCAACACAACCCTGAGAAGATGTCAGAACACGAGACCATGATTATTAAATATGTGATTATAATGGAAATTAATGTAAATCAAGACGGATTGCTCAAAGTGTTGAGTCTGAACACACATGCATAAATCTAGAGATCCAAAAACGTCATAATAAATGTGTTTTTTATGCATAAAACAGTCAATTAACAAATTGTATAAATTTTAATTTTAGTGCGTTAGAGCAAACTGGGGTTAAACACTGTTAGCTATTAACTGTGTTAAAAGTCTCTTACGTTTAAATATTAACCCACATGAAGGTTTATGGTCTCTGATAAGGACGGATGAACTTTATTAACATGATGCAATACAATATTAAACAATTTATGGGATTTTGGAGAATCCAGGTTTTCCTGTGCAAGACGCTTCCTGCCCAAAAACATTTCATTACTGCAAATATGAACTTTATAGAAAAGGGTTTTATTATATTATTGCAAATGTTGTTGTTGTTTTTTACATACTTTAATTTAGCTTTTCCTGAATAGGGAACCATTATTATTATTTATTCACAATTTCAACATATAATTGTGATGTTTGCATTCATGAGCAGGTGTATTTTCACTAACACACCTCAGTCTTTTGTGCAATTACTCATGCAGTTTTTGTTCAAATAATAATAATTAACAACATCGTCATATTAAAATCCTAAGGTATTTGTATTATTATTGGTTTTCTATTCAATAATACAATATATTTTTATTGTATATAAATATTTGTAGCTATTTAAATATTTACTTTTAGTTTTTTTATGCTTTTATTCCTGCTTTTCATAAACAAGGAACAATTTCAACATATAATTGTGATGTTTGCATTCATGAGCAGGTGTATTTTCACTGAAACACCTCAGTATTTTGTGCAATTACACATGCAATTTTTGTTAAAATAATAATAATTATTTACAACATGAAAGCTGTTTTTGGACTCGTCATATTAAAATCCTAAGGTATTTATAAACCAGCATTTTTATTATTATTATTTGGTTTTCTAATCAATAATACAATATATTTGTATTGTATATAAATATATTTAGTTATTTAAATGTTTTTTTTAATGCTTTATTTTTGCTTTTCATAAACAGGGAACCATTATTATTATTTATTCACAATTTCAACATATAATTGTGATGTTTGCATTCATGAGCAGGTGTATTTTCACTAACACACCTCAGTATTTTTTTTTGCAATTTTTGTTAAAATAAAATAAATTAAAATAATTATAAAACTGTTTTTGGACTCGTCATATTAAAATCCTACAGTATTTTTATTATTATTTGGTTTTCTATTCAATAATGCAATATATTTTTATTGTATATAAATATTTTTAGTTATTTAATTCGTTTATTTTTGCTTTTCATAAACAAGGTACATTTTCAACATATAATTGTGATGTTTGCAGGTGTATTTTCACTAACACACCTCAGTTTCTTGCTCGGAGGTTTTCTTTTTCAATTCCATGCGCATTTTTTTTCACTACTAATATTTAACTATTTGCAATTTCAACATTAAAATTGTACTGTCCAATCACATATAACCATACACCCATATGAGTGTAAAAAATGTAACTAAATAAATAAAGATAAACATACAAATGGAAAGAAAATGATACTGCCGTCCCATAGGATACACTCGTTCCCTTATAACTTTTTACATGAACACAATCTAGAACAGTCCGTTATTAGTAGGCCTATAGTGAGTTTCAGTGTTAATTTCGTTGACGAATAATTTTCGTCATAATTTTCGTCAACGACCTTTTTTCACTGACGAAAACGAGACGATAACTAAATAAAAACTAGTGTTGGATGACAAAAACTATAACGAAAATTAACTGTCATTTTCCACTATGTAGGATACTACAATGTATCCACAGGCTCACGCATCCCCAATCCAGCGCTCCAGAACGGCTCACAATCAATGAATAACACTCATTTATGCCAGGCAATTGTTTATGAACTAATGCTGATGAATAATGACAATGTTTACTTTACGATGTTTATATAGTAATATGTTTTAGACGGCTTTAACAACCCATATTTTATCTCCTCATCTGAACTTGAATGAGCAGCTGCCAGTGCTACTGCAACAGAGGCGCAGACATTTCAAAATAAGAGTCCGGGTGTATTTCCAGCTTGTTTATCATTAAAAGTCACGCATTATATATTCGTTTTTGGTTACACAATAAACTGTATTTAATTTCATTCCCATTTAATTCATAGTCAGGAGGAAAGACCAGTATTTGACACATATTCAATACAATATCAGGGTTATAATAGTTCACTAAAACCATTTAAAAAAATCTTTATTACTTGAAATTAAATAAATGCTAACTGAAATAAAAAAATAAACAAACTTATTTGAAGCTTTAGCTTAACCTGATATGGCCTACTAACTAAAACAGAAATACAAAGTTATAAAAACGATATAGATATTTTTAAAAAAAAAAAAGAAAAAAAAAAGTGAATTGAGCTCTTTCGTGTATTTTTTATGTCAAAAACAAAATTATGTCAAAATGTCAGTTCAAGTGACAGTCGGTTATGTAATACTTAAATGCTTAATGAATTACAATTGAACTAAACTCTTTAGATTTTAGTCGACTAAAACTACTGTAGATTTAGTCGACTAAAACTAGACTAAAACTCAAAACAATTCAGGTGACTAAAATATGACTAAAACTAAATGGCATTTTAGTCAAAAGACTATGACTAAAACTAAATCAAAATTTGCTGTCAAAATTAACACTGGTGAGTTTTTGATATTGTCCTGTCGTTTATGAGCAGTTGCTTCAGTAAGCCGGACGTTAACTGACCAGCCTCCAGAAAGGTCTGCCGATGTTGATGAAATCCTCATTGACGTCGCATGCGATCAGCTTCCCGTCTTCAGGAAGGGCGAGAGCGATGCTCATGGCGTTATAGCCCGTATACACACCTGAACACACACACACACAGACGGAGTTCAGCACACGGCCAGTGTGTGTGTGTGTGTTCAGTGTTCAGTCACTTACCGATCTCGATGGCTTTCTCCACTTTGATTAATCGAGCTAAATTTGCCATGAGCTGCGACTGTTCGCACGCCACCATGATCCCGTTCAACTCGTGCTCCATGGTTTTCTGGAGAAATACATCCTCAGGTCATTAAACACAACGATTCAAAGGCATGTTGCAGGTTATTCTTAAACATACACGGATCAGGCATAACATTATGACCGGTGAGTAACACTGATGATCTCTGTTAGTGGGTGGGATATATTAGGCAGCAAGTGAACATTTCGTCCTCAGAGTTGATGTGTTAGAAGCAGGAAAAATGGGCAAGCGTGTGGATTTGAGTGAGTTTGACAAGGGCCAGATTGTGTTGGGTCAGAGCATCTCCAAAACTGCAGCTCTTGTGGGGTGTTCCCGGTCTTTTATTTTAAATCAAGCACAATAAATACGATAAATGTGGGTGTTACAGCCAGTCAAATACCTACTGTACCTGTGACTATCATTACTGCAGTAACGCTAAGGCATATACTGACAACTAAATAGGGGCATGTGTCTTTTAAAATTCAATGAGGAAAGAGGCTGGTGTCCAAGAGAGGAAGCGAGTTTTAACGAGAGATGCAGTTTACTTCTAACATTTATTTCACACTGGTTTTATTTATTTTTTTATGAATCATTACTTAATTAAAACATCAAAATATAGAGATAATATTGTATACATGAATTTTCCAATTAAATGAAAAGATATGGACACGTTATTTGTTAGGCATTAAAAATATGCAAAAATATTTTTATTAAGGCTTTTAAGACCTGCACAGGGTGATATCAGTGTTTATGGAAAGTTTCCTAAACCACAAAATGACTGTAAAAAAAAGGACTTTCCTTTATATTAATACTAATACAACTTAATATTTATATTAATATGTTAATACAACTAAAATATATTTTTAAAAGCACATTAGCTTCTCATCGATCCACCAGTTAACATTTACAACTGTGTGTAAGCGGTGTAAAAATATGGGTTATTATGCATTAGTCTGAACAAACCAACTGATGCGCTGATAATGCAATTTCACTCTTTGACAGTAAATGGCGCTTATGGAACAGCAGAAATATAATGGTTTCCACGGTAACCTCTGTAAAGAAAGGAGTGCTGCGCTTATAAACACTACTTCATTAAGCGTTATTCGTTTGAACTTTGATAAACCAATTTTTATGGCTCAACACTGAGCCAAGCATCACTGAATTTGGCGTTGATTCGGCCTCCAAATTCCCCAGATCTCAATCCAATCGAGCATCTGTGGGATGTGCTGAACAAACAAGTCCGATCCATGGATCCCGCCTCGCAACTTACAGGACTTAAAGGATCTGCTGCTAACATCTTGGTGCCTGATACCACAGCACACCTTCAGGGGTCTAGTGGAGTCCACGCCTCGACGGGTCAGGGGACCAACACAATATTAGGGTCATAATGTTAGGCCTGATCGGTGTATATTGAATTTAACCCTTAAATGCATAAGTTTTATCCCCAATTCATTGTCTAAGGACGTCTGTGTGTTTTCAGGGTGAGACGGAGGACATGATGAGCACCTGTCGGAGTTTCTTCAGGGCCGGATGTTCCCGCAGGGAATTGTTCAGCAGGTACTGCATCACGGGATCGTCTTTCTTTCCCACGTGGCTTTTACCCGACGCCATTCTGAAGAATTTAGATCTGCGCTTGCCTTTAGAAAGAAGAAATGACGTTTGGTTATACTGTGTGTTTTTTACACTAGTGTACATTCATGATCTTCTTTTTCCATGTGGGATTTCTTGCAATGTATCTTACAATTATTTCAATATTATTTTTATTTATATGCAATTCCAACATAAAATTGTGATGTTTGCCTTCACAAGCATTTATATTTTCACTAAAACACCTTCTTTTTTTTTTAAACCATGTGCAATTTTTTACTATTATTTAACTATTTAGAATTTCAACACTGTATTTTCACTGAAACACCTCAGTATTTTGTGCAATTACATATCTAATGTTTTTAAAAGAAATATATTATTTACAACATGAAAGCTGTTTTTGAACTTGTCGTATTAAAACCCGAAATTTACAAACCAGAATTATTAATGTTATAGACCCTTTTCACATTTCCGGGTTTCTCAGAGCTGAAGTCGTCATTAATTGGGTTAAATATTATAGCTGTGAATGAGAGAATACATTAAATATTTGTTTGTGTGCCCATTTGCTCACATAACAAAAGAAAAAACCACAGTAGTGATTACACAACTTTCAAAAAGAGGGAAAAAATAGAGTGAGATTGATAACGGCAGTGAAAAGAGAGAAATATGTTATTTTTACCATCACTCCCATAGACGCTATTGCTAACCACCCTCACAGCAGCGGGAACTTTTTTGTTGTAATTTGATGCGAAAGTAATAAAATACAAAGTATTAGTGTTATAAATGTACATATGAATTAAAAAAAAAAATCAATACAAAAAACGCTGCAGGATTTACGATATTGATGACCGTTAAAACGCGTCATCACAGTTTGTGAAAAGGGTCTATTATTATTTGGGTTCTAACTTTTTAGTGTTGTTTGTCTTTTTTCAAAATTTGAAAAGATTTATATTTAATAATACAATACTTTTTATTATATATAGATATGTCATACTTCGTTATTTTCTGTAATTTACTGTAGGTCGGTAGTCTTAAAATAAGATTTTTTTTCCCCAGTAATTTCTCCTTTTATTACAAGATGAGGAAAAAAGTCAACACATAATATTTATTTTTCACAGGTACAGCAGAACATGTAAATTCGTTTCGATGAACTGATTGGTTCGTTTTGTTTAATTAAATTAATCGGGCGCTGCGCCTTTAATAGCGGCTTGTTGAATCAAACTACACGAACTTCCGGACTGACTTCTGCTGTATTTCTATGGTTTCCCACTTACCCACATAATATCCCGCTATAAAAACCACTCCCAGCGTCGCTGATCCTATAAGCGCTTCTCTGGATAAGTTATGAGATGACATTATTATTAAAACAGCTCTCCAACTGATGATCTTCACATCTGACTGAGGTGAGCGTGAGCCAACGGTCACACATGAACTCGGTTACCGTAAAACACAGTATATGCGCGCGGATGAACTGTTTGAGTAATGGGATTGTTCTTGCAAGATTAGGAAAAGTTTATGATGGAATATGATTTTTGAGATTTTGTTTGCGATCTGATGCCCTAGTAATATAAGTAAGTTATGCAAAGAGATGCAGATGCATTTAAAACGTAATGTCTTAAGGATCATGTGACACTGAAGACTGGAGTAATGATGATAAATTCAGCTTTGATCACAGGATATAAATTACACTTTACTATTAATTCACATAGAGAACAGCTGCTTTAAATTATAATAATATTTCACAATTTTACTGCATTTTTGATCAAATAAATGCAGCTTTGCTGAGCAGAAGAGAGGAATCAAGTTTTATCTAAGGCCAGAATCATTAATTATGACTGAAATAAAAGTCAAAATTATGAAATATGATTTAGCTTGCGATCTGATGCCCTAATAATATGAGTAAGTTATGCAAAGAGGTGTTTGCAGATGCATTTAAAACTTAACGGCCAAACGTATCGTTACAAAAGTTCCCAATACTGTTACAGATTAAATATAATGTGTATAACATTGAATACATATATTTTCGTCAGGTTAGCTACTGATTATTAATCACTCAAACCCCTTTATCTAACGGTCGGAGACTCGCATCCGCCATGTTTGTAGTTTTTAACACTTTTTAGTCGTGTTTTGTAGTTCTAATCGAATCCTCATCCAACGCGAAATGGGTTGTGGGCAATATTCGTCGTATTCTAATTTCAAATACTATTAAGGACGGATAATATGCGATTTTGGACGTAGAAAATGTCTTTTGTATCTGCATTAAAACCCAAATACTCGTTCATGTGAGTAAACGCTAATGTTTTCTAGCTGCGCTTAAACTCGGAGAATTACGGCACGAGCGCCATTCAAATCACATGACGGCTCCTCTGCACATGGATATTCTCGATATTATGTGTTATATTATTTTAAGTGTGTAATATATTGACAGTTGTACATCGTAAGAATATGTTATTTTAATTTCTTGTTATTTCCCCCCTAAGAATTATCTTTTAAACGCGTTTCCCCCTAATCCTTCCCCACTGATGCTTAGTCAAACAAGTAAACAATAATAATGCAATGCTGATGCGCCATAAATCTCGTTAAATATGCTTTACAAAATCGGATGCATTGATAAAATAGGCGAAATATATAATATTCGACACATGCACTGTGTCACTGAGTGCATTAAACAAACCACGCGAGCGTTATTAGCGATTATTATATACAGTATGCAGATATGAAAGGCTGTAACTCACTGTAAATCAGTATTGTGTGTGTTCTGCTGGTGCTGATGGTCTTCTCTTCTGTAAAATGGCTCCAGTTTTGTGGGGTGGAGATTGTCCGCTTCACGACACACATCATGAATATTAAACATGACACAATCCTTTTGTTTGAGAGCAATGCTTTGATAAATGAAGTAAAATCAATGTTTTCATTGTACGCATTCTTGCATGTTTTGTTTCTATTCTAGCCAGTCATAGAAACTGTGTTTGAAATGTATCTAAAAGCACATTCTCCTAAATAAGGCCATTAAACTTGTGCATGTTTATAAAGCTTTAATGCATTAGTCATTGCAACCAAATATACGAGAATATCAAAATAATGAGAATAAATGTTATGACACAGTTGAAATTGACATAATTGATGTAATAATTTCAATTTATGTCATTATTTCGATTTGTCATGATTGACTCAAGTCATAATTTCATTTTAGTACGCAATTTGTACTTTTTAAGTGGTAATTTCGACTTGGTATTCCAGAATTTCATCATCATTTCAACTCATAATTATAATTTTTGTTTGTCATGTGACACTGAAGGAATAAATTACACTTTACTATACACATAGAGAACAGATGATATACATTGACAAACATTTTGACTTTTATCCTCATTATTTTGAATTATGACACACTTATTCGAAATAATGACAAGTCGAAATTGACATAATTGACGTAATAATTTCAATTTATGTCATTATTTAGATTTTTTTATCATTGACTCAAGTCATAATTTCAACTTAGTACGTACATTTTTATTTTTTTAAGTGGTAATTTTGACTTTTAAGTCATAATTTCAACTCATAATTATAATTTTTGTTTGTCATGTGACACTGAAGACTGGAGTAATGATGATAAATTCAGCTTTGATCACAGGAATAAATTACACTTTACTATATATTCACATAGAGAACAGCTGATTTACATTATAATAATATTTCATAATTTTTACTGTATTTTTTATCAAATAAATTCAGTCTTGGTGATCATGAAGAGACTTTTATCTAAGGCCAGAATCATTAATTAAGACATACAAAATTCAAAATAGAGGATAAAAGTCAAAATATGACGGGTCGAAATTGACATAATTGACATAATAATTTCAATTTTTCAAGTAAAAAAAAAGCAGTTTGATTTCTCTTAAATAAATCTAAGTTGGCTGGTTATAGCAAATATTAGTTTGATGCAGATGAGATTTGGATTATACAGGCTCAGATCCAAACTGAAGGCCACATGTAATCAGACAGAGCTTGTTTATTTGCTGTCAGGGTCTTTAGTTAGTCTAGTCAATAAGTGCTTATTATAACTGATATAATGATAACAAAAGAGTATGATATTGTGATATGATTTGTCTGTAGTTCATGAAGTTCACCAGCAGGTGGCGCTCATGTGTCTGAAATGCTTTCCACAGGTCATGATGACTTGCAGGAGCTTCAGTTTTTCTTTGCTGTATTATAATCGTGAGCTTTTTCTGCATAAACATAAAACATAAACTTACCTCAAACTTGAACACTTTTCTTCTGCTGATAAGCTCTGATCTTTACATCTAGTTATACATATTTTAGTGTACAGTACCGTAGAAAAGTTTGGGTTCAGACATTTTTTCATTTGAAAGGAATGAGGCTTTTAGTGAAGGGTCATGTGACACTGAAGACTGGAGTAATGATGATAAATTCAGCTTTGATCACAGGAATAAATCACACTTTACTATATATTCACATAGAGAACAGATGATTTACATTATAATAATATTTCACAATTTATACTGTATTTTTGCAGCTTTGGTGAGCAGAAATGAGGCTTCAGTCGTTTATCTAAGGCCAAAATAATGAGAATAAAGGTCAAAATTATGACACACTTTGTTGAAATTATGACTTTAAGTCATAAGTATGAGATAAAGTTGAAATTATGACGTAATAATTTAAATTTGTCATAATTTCTGTTTATGTCATAGTGACTCAAGTCATAATTTAAATTAGTATATCAATTTTTACTTTTTAAGTGATCATTCCAACTTGGTGTTCCAGAATTTCGATTTTTTTTATGTCATAATTTCTACTTAATATATCATAATTTTGTTTTAGTATGTCATAATTTCCATTTAGCATATCATTTTTTTCATTTTTATCATTTATATCTCAAGTCTGAAGACTGGAGTAATGAAGATAAATTCAGCTTTGATCACAGGAATAATGACACTTTACTATATATTCAAATATTAATTGTAATATAATATTTCACAATTTTTACTGTATTGTTGATCAAATAAATGCAGCTTTGGTGAGCATGAGAGACTTTTATCTAAGGCCAGAATCATTAATTATGACACAAATTTTGACTTTTATCCTCATTATTTTGAATTATGACACACTTATTCGAAATTATGACAAGTCGAAATTGATGTAATAATTTCAATTTATGTCATTATTTAGATTTGTCATGATTGACTCGAGTCATTATTTCAATTTAGTGTGGCAACTTTTACTTTTTAAGTGATCGTTTCGACTTGGTATTCCATAATTTTGACTTTTTTATGTCATCATTTCTATGTATATCATACTTTTGTTTTTCGTTTGTCATCATTTTGACTTTATCCTCATCATGTCTTTAGTCTGAAGGGTCATGTGACACTGGAGTAATGATGATAAATGCAGCTTTTGAATCCCAGTTTTTACTGTATTTGTGATCAAATAAATGCAGCTTTGGTCCTCAGTAAGATCAGAGAGCATGATGGGAAGATCTTGTGATCGGCCACATCTCGGGTTCCTCTTAAAGTGACGGCATCTCTGCCTGATGGCGCTGCAGTTTAACGCTTGAACATTTTTATGGGCTTTTCCTCTGGATTGACTTCAGAGACGCACGTCAGAGTGACTTATGGGCTGAAACCGAGCCTGAAGCCTGAAAGCCCAGCTGGCGTCCATCAGCCCAATGAAACCGATAATTGGGCAACATTTTGAAGGCTGGTATTTGTAATTGAGTGGCTGAGTTCAGCCGGTATAAAGGCCGCATTGAGCAGAGGCGTCGAGTGTGCAACCAAAGACTCATCAAAGCCTCGCTCTCTGATCTCAGATCAGCCTTAACCCGCCACATCATTCACAGCATCCGGCACATCAGCGGAAAACATGCTCTGTAAATCATACTTATGACATGAAAAGTTGAAATCGTGGCTAAAGTCATATAATATGTACATTTTTTTCTCATCTTTTCATATCATAAATGACTTAAGTCGATATACATATTAAGTTGAAATGACAAAAATTCTAAATTATGAGGATAAAAAGTCAAAATTATGACGTACTTCGATCAGAATTATGACAGTCATAATTGTAACCTAAAAGGTCATTATTGAGTTGACAGTCAGAATTGACATAATTTAGATTTTTTTATTGTAACTATTTTGTCATAATTCCAATTTAGTGTCATAATTTCAACTTTTTATCTCATAATTTTGATTTGTCGTCATTTTGACTTTGTCATAATTTCAATTTAGTGTCATAATTTTGACTTATGCTATAACTTCGACTTAGTATGTCATAAGTTTGACTTCATCTCAATGACTTGTCAATTTCATTTCAGTATGTCATAATTTTGACTTTCTCATAATTATGACAATTTTGATGTCGTAATTTTGACTTTTTTGTCATAATTTTTATTTAGTGTCATAATTTCGATTTAGTATGCCATAATTTAGACTTTAACTCATAATTATGACTTATGTCAGTTTCAACTCAGTATGTCATAATTTCAATTTTTAATCTCATAATTTTGATTTGTCGTAATTTTGACTGTCATAATTTTAATTTAGTGTCATAATTTCGACGTGTCATATTTTTGACTGTCATAATTTCCATTTATGTTATAACTTAGATTTAGTATGTCATAATCTTGACTTTTTATCTCATAATTATGACTTTTTGTCATAATTTCGATTTATGAATTAATTTGGTCGTTACATCTAATTATGACTTAAAGTTCATTTTGACTTTGTCATAGTTTCAATTTAGTGTCATAATTTTGACTTATTCTATAACTTCAAATTAGAATGTCATAAATTTGACTTCATCTCATAAATATGACTTATGTCAGTTTCAACTCAGTATGTCATAATTTCAACTTTTTATCTAATAATTTTGATTTGTAGTAATTTGGACTTTTTTCTCATAATTTTAATTGTCATAATTTCGACTTGTTATAACTTCGATTTAATATGTCATAATCTTGACTTATCTCATAATTATGATTTGTCAATTTCATTTCAGTATGTCATAATTTTGACTTTATCTCATGATTATGACAATTTTGATTTGTCGTAATTTTGACTTTTTTGTCATAATTTTAATTTAGTGTCATTTTCGATTTAGTATGCCATAATTTTGACTTTAACTCATACTTATGAATTGTCAGCTTCAACTCAGTGTCATAATTTCAACTTTTTATCTCATAATTTTGATTTGTCGTAATTTTGACTTTTTTGTCATAATTTTAATTTAGTGTCATAATTTCGACTTGTCATATTTTTGACTCATAATTTCGACTTGTTATAACTTCGATTTAGTATGCCATAATCTTGACATTTTATCTCATAATTATGATTTGTCATAATTTTAATTTAGTAAATTTTGACTTTGTCATAATTTCGATTTAGTATGCCATCATTTTTACTTTATATCTCCTAATTATGACTTAAAAAGTTTAAATTAAGACATACTGAGTTGAAACTGACTTAAATCATAATTAGGAGATGCTAATTTGAAATTATGACAAAGTCAAAATGATGGCATACCAAATCGAAATTATGACACTAAATTAAAATTATGACAAAAAAGTCAATTTTCAAAAAATTGAAATTATGACTTGCTGAGTTGAAACTTGACTTCTCATAGTTTTGACTTTTTTGTCATAATTTTTAATTTAGTGTCATAATTTCGACTTGTCATATTTTTGACTGTCATAACTTTGACTTAGTATGTCATAATTTTGACTTTTCGTCTCATAATTTTGTTTCGTCATCATTTTGACTTAATATTATGTCATTTTTTGTCATAATATCAATTTATCATAATTTAGATTTTTTTTGTTATTGATCTCATAGTTATAATTTTTAAAGTCAGTAATAAAGTGGAGGCAGAACTGAACGTGTTTATTAAAGTGAATTATTTCTCTCTGAAACACATTCTCTATAATGAGTCGTTAAGGGAAACATAATAATTTGTATGCATTATGCTCCTAATAATCTTTCAGATAAAATTATATTTACAGACAATTTAATAAGTTTGAAATATATTTTAGGAAATATTATAGGTTTATTATAAGTAAAAAAAAAATCAATTCATCTACCTTTATTATTTGCTGTAAATCTTTTATATTTAATGTGGCATGTAATTATTGCAGTAAAAATTATGTTTTATTATAAATAAAAACATATGAATCCCCTTCATAATTTGTGTTGATTTGGGAATTCAGAGAAGTCCAATAACATTAGTTTATGGTTTATTATTAATGCTTTGGAGCATTTTATTTTTAGTATTATTTAGATTATCAACTGGCTATTTTCAGTTTTCATTTCAGTTTGAGTTTTAGCAATTTTATGTGATTTTGTAATTTTTTTTTAAAAAATTTAAATACTTCTATTGAGCTTTCATTTATTTTTATTTCAGTTTTAGCCATTTTAGTGCTTAAATACTATTTTATATCAGTTAGTTTTCATCTGAATCTGATATTTATTACTTTCTGATATAACAATTTTTCTAGCACATTTTTTTAGATGTTTGTAGTTTATGATATTAACATTATAAATGTGAATTGTGAGTACAGGTGTGAACTGTACCATCCGTCAGCCAGATATCATGATATGTCAGATATGATGATGATGTTCAAAGCGTCAGAAGCACATCTGTGCTCATAAACCAGCGATTTCACCCCTCAAACAATATTTGTGGTATTCAGAGCAGAGGTCAGATATGGCACCGCTCTGCTATATTTGTTTTTATGATGCCATATTTTGTGTTTATGTGGAAAGCGGTGATGCAGAAGATTCATGCGGCTGTCACTGACGTGTTATTGAGCTCTGTCTGGTGTTTGCAGAGTTTCTGATATCCCAGAGTTCCTCAGAAAGTGAGAGGATGGCTGTGTTTAGAGTGGAACACTGTGTCCAAGTGTTCCGTTACTATGGCGCTCAATGTTTGGAACACTTTAAGAAGCGCATTCATTATTTGTGTGTGAGTGATTTTGCGAATAAGTGTGAGTGAGTGTGAGCGAGTGTGAGCGAGTGTGAGCGAGTGAGCAAGTGAGTGAGTGTGTGTGTGTGTGAGCGAGTGTGAGTGAGTGTGCGTGTGTGCGAGCATGTGAGCGTGCGAGTGTGTGTGTGAGTGTGTGTGTGTGTGTGTGAGTGAGTCTACAAGCGAGTGTGTAAGCGTGTGAGTGTGCGAGTGTGAGTGTGCGAGTGAGCGAGCGAGTGTGTGAGTGAGTGAGTTTGAGTGAGTGTGCGAGCATGTGAGTGTTCGAGCGAGTGTGCGTGTGAGCGAGTGAGTGAGTGTGAGTGAGTGTGCGAGCATGTGAGTGTTCGAGCGAGTGTGTGTGTGAGCGAGTGTGCGTGTGAGTGAGTGTGCGAGCGAGTGTGCGTGTGAGCGAGTGAGTGAGTGTGTGTGTGTGAGTGAGTCTAGAAGCAAGCGTGT